>NC_141047.1:20091374-20158874 GCF_041138505.1 Cibotium barometz | reverse complement strand
AGAGGTAGTCCAAAATTGAGATATTTTTGGATATAAAAATCCTCCTAATGTCTAAAATGGTTTCCCCTGAAATAGAAATTCAAAAAGAACTTTCCAATGTGCAATTAGAATTAATTGAAAATAGGTATAAAGGACCTTAGCCTAAGGGTTTAGATTTTCAAAAAAATTTGGATTATGGTCTAATTAAGGTTCTTATGGGCCAATAGGAACAATCCAAGTGTGGGGAGGAGATAAATCCAATTTATAAAAGAAAAATACCCAAAAATGAGTAAATGCCTACATAAGATGAAGAGTTGAGTGAGTACAAGGTTTATTAGTAAAAAAACTATGAATATTACTAAAAAAATGAGATATTTTGGATATAATGATACATTTTTGACACCTTGGTAAGGAGAAGGGGGCTCTTCAAGGATGTGCCTATTTCACATGTGTGGAGGAGTTTTAAAGTAAAAAAAATAAGCTATTTTTATCTCTCCTCTCTCCTAGATCAAACCAAATAAAAAAAGGGAGCCAAACTGGTCCAAATCTTGTCCAAATTCAGCCAAACTTAATCTGAAAAATTCTAAAAACTAGTTGGACTTGGTCAGAGGCCTCCCTCACCTATAAATAGATCCTTAGCCCTTTGTAAAAAAATATGTGAACTATACCATGCCAGTATTATACTGAAATAATGATATTTTCTATTATACTCTAAAAATCCTCTACAATTTGGAGAGAATGGAGTTTCTCTCTCTCTTCAACCTTCTTTGGAGTCTTCATCAACACACTAAACCAATTGATTGGTTGGGGGCCTCTCCTTAGACTAAAGAATCAAGCAAAATAAGAGGTAAAGTGTGATTTACGGTCTTTTTCTTAATCTCTAAATGTTTCTCACTTCTCAACCCCTCTCAAGGTTGAGAAGTATTCAATTGAATGGCTCTTTAATGCAATTGAAGCTCTATAATGGATTTTAGTGATTAAACACATAAAGTTTTTATTTATGCTTAAATTAAAATATTTTTTTAAAGCATATCTCTCTCTCCCCCAAAGAATGGTCATTCCTATGACCTATTCTATATTCAATTAATGCTTCTCATGGAGAAATCCTCTATTCACAAATCAAACTCTAGGCTTGTGAAGCTAGAGGTTTAAGAAAATGGTTTTTATACTTATATGCTTGAAAAATATGGTAATATTACGGGATAAATCCATAAATTGGATTTAATGCTAAAAGATACTTATACTATCATAATTATTTTACGATGTTTTATTCTTTTCATAAAAATTAAAAATTACCAGTAATAGCAGTGGAGCTATGGTAAAATTTTTAAGAAATTGATGCATAATTCATTCTTATGCATAATGTGAAAAGAGGACTTCCTATCATATTCTAGGATTGAATATCCTAGGTTAAAAGAATGGTTTTTGTCACATTCAATGGAAAACTAATTTTTAAGTTTATGTGTAATTAAATAATTAAGAAATGAGAAAATTATGGTATATATATTTAATGATAAAAGAGGAATTCCTATGACAATTGGAATTCAATCATTTAGATGGGAAAAGAGAAATCCATAGCATATTGGAATTATTGGATATTTTATTTAAGTTCAAAGATGAATTTTAGATAAATTTATTTTATCTATGAGAAATAAGTAAATGGTAAAAGAGGAATTCCTATGACATTTGGAATTCAAACATTTAGATGGGAAAAGAGAAATTCCTAGCATATTGGAATTATTGGATATTTTCTTTAAATTCAAAGATGAATTTTAGATAAATTTATTTTATCTATGAGAAATAATTAAATGGTAAAAGAGAAATTCCTATGACATTTGGAATTCAATCGTTTAGATGGGAAAAGAGAAATTCCTAGCATATTGAATTAATGGGTATTTTATTTTAGATGAATTTATTTTATGAGAAATATTTGATGATAAAAGAGGAATTCCCATGACACTGGAATGCAAATAATTAAATGCAAAAAAGTGTGGATGAATGAGATGAGATGTATATGAATGAGACATGATGTAACGTGGATGGGATGAATGAGATATGATGTGATGTGATGTAATGTGGATAGAATGTATGTGATGGGATGGTGATGAGAATGAATGTGATGTGATGGATGTGAATGGATGGAGGTGATGTGATGTGAAATGGATAGATGTGAGTGAATGAGATGTGAATCGGGATGTGAATGAATGGGATGTGATGTGTGATGTGAAATGGATAGATGTGAGTGAATGAGATGTGAATCGGGATGTGAATGAATGGGATGTGATGTCATGTGAAACGGGATAGATGTGAATGAATGAGATGTGATGTGAATCGGGATAGATGTGATGTGATGTGATGTGGATCGGGGTAGATATGAATGGATGAGATGTGATGAGATGTGGATATAGGTAGATATGAGTGGATGAGATGTGGATATAGGTAGATATGAGTGGATGAGATGTGATGAGATGTGGATATAGGTAGATATGAGTGGATGAGATGTGATGAGGATAAATGAGGAAAGATGTGATGAGATGGAAAATGTTATAATTGGATGAGAATGGGAATACATATGAAATGGATGTGGATTAAGTAATGTGGATTGATGTGGAACAATTTGAAAAGACAAAAGCTCGTTTATAGAAACTGTAATTATGACCTGTTTTTAAATGACTATTTTATGTGAATAATGCTAGGGAAGCATTTTTACCGTCTTGTGAATGAGGTCGTGGAGACCTAACTGATAAAGTTGCAACAGCTGACGGAGAGTCAACGGAGGACGTCTCGCGTAGCAAGGTCGACCGAGGTCTTGACTAGCCTCGGTTCGATTTAAATGGTGAGCTTCTGGTACGGTGGATGAGGGACCAAGGAAGCGACCTATGAGTGAAGCGCTAGGTGACCTGTGAAGGATCCTAGAGGGTGCTGACTATACGGTGCTCAGGCTCGTCGAGGTCATCGAATTTATCCACACGTGCGTCGAGGAAGATATTGGAATAAGGAGTAAGAGTTATTTTCTGAAACCGGTTGGTTGATCTTGCTGATCTTCAACAGAGATTCCATCTGGATTTTTATAAGTGAATATACTGTCGGGTACTATGAGCTAGGAACTATCGAAAAGGCCCCTGAGTGGACAGGTGGTGAGCATTCTGGTGGCCAATGATGCCATAGGTACACCGATGAAGGAATGATTGGAAATTAGGATTCAACTAGATATTTTGGAGGATTATGATCAGTGACACTATGGTTTTAGTAAATGATTGTTTTAAAGACAACTGAATCTGTGAAAAAGGCAATTTCATATTGGGTGTGTAAGTGGTGTGACTAGCTTTAAGTTTGCATGAATATCCGACTAGGGGGACTGGGAACTCTTTTCCCTCTGGTACCCGGGACAAAACCTAACCAAATTCCTAATTGGATCCCATCACTATAGTGGTTGGGCAGTTGGCTAACCCATGGGTCTGACCCCATCAGGCTAGACTGATGGATCCCTAAAATGAGACTCAATTCTGCTATGGTATGATAGATGAAGTAAATCCTAGATAGAAATTGTTATATGGAAAAGAATCAATGGCTGTGCCTCTCAATGAGGAAAAAAGCGTTGGTCTCTATGATCCAAGTGCAAGTTTCTTCCTTGATCTGACCGAGTGTCTTTACAGGTTCGGTCGGATCAGTTTGGTTAGTGTGACGACCTTGACTACGTTAGAGTAAAAATATCATGGAGGAATCGCCCGTGCTTTCCGGGCGAGGGAAGTTTTTCCAAGTTCGATTTTGGAAGAACCGAGGGATTAGTCTCTTGTCCGAATATCCGTGGGCAAGGCCCCGAGTGAGGGACCCTGCCCCGCGTAAGAAGTGCTTCTTTCGCTGCTAGCACCACCGAATTCGTTGCGCGGAGGGGGCGGGGATCTTTCAGAAATGTTTTCTCTTTTCTACAACTTTTCTAAATGCCTAAGGAGTTGTTTCATTATATTTTTCCATGTTTCTTTCATGGCTCATGTGGCGACATGATAGATCTCATCCAATAGCTTTCCTAGCTTCCTCTCTTTCTCAGGCAAGTCTTTCCCATGCAAGTAAGGCTCCTTCATCTTGTGTGCAAGTACTCTCTTGTCTCTTATTTGTTTTATGGGAGGCTCATCCACTTCCTTGCCTATAAAACAAAGCTTTTGGTATTTCCACCTTCTATTTCCATATTTTTGGGTTTGGTGCTAAATGTCGGGAATTTTCAATTCAAAAATCTTCTTATCCATTTCTTTGCATGCATTTGAGATTAGCCACCTTCCCCTATTGGGCACAACACCAAAAATGGTAAGCAACATTAAATTAGGGAATGTTCTTGCAAGAAAATGCATTGTATGATCAACAATAAATTAAGAGAACATTTTAATAATAGATAGAATCAAAGAATGAACCATAATTAGCAACAAGAAAATGATCATCTTATTCATTTTTTACTTTCACATGGCTTTATTTCATGTTAAATAATGATTTTTTTAATAAGATGTTCTTATGATTTGACCACATTCTTCGTGATTCTTAACATTGGCATACAAACCTTGATAGAAGTCTTTTAATCTTCTTCCATGCCTTTTGCATTGAAATCACCATAGGAATACATTGTCTCATGTATTTTGGGTTTCTAAAGGTCAATTAAGAAATCCCGTGAATGCATATCCTCACTCACTCATGTCCAACAATGACCAAAACTTGTGATTCACATATCTTATAACATCCATTTCATGTGAAGGGGTATATATGTATATACATATCACAAGTTTTGGTCATTGTTGGACATGTATCTTATAACATCCATTTCATGTGAAGGGGTATATATGTATATATAGGGGTATATATATATATATACATATATGAATATTTGTATATATATATATGCATATATGTATATATGTATATACATATCACAAGTTTTGGTCATTGTTGGACATGAGTGAGTGAATGCATATCCTCACTCATGTCCAACAATGACCAAAACTTGTGATTCACATATCTTATAACATCTATTTCATGTGAAGGGGTATATATATATACATATATGAATATATGTATATATGTATATATATACATACATACATACATATATGTATGTATAAACGTATATATACATACGTATGTATATGTATCTACGTATATATACATGTATGTATGTATGTATGTATGTGTGTATCTATATGTATGTATCTATGTGGATGTATGGTACATATATATGTATGTATATGTGTGCGTATATATTTATGTATGTATGTGTATGTAAGTGTGTATATGTACAATACATATCTATACATGTATATGTATGTGTATGTGTATCACATGTATCTGTATATATATTCATATGTATATATACATATACATACTCAGTGTGTGTGTGCACACACTGAGTACACACGCGCGTGTGTGCACACACGCGCACGCACACACATATATATCTCTATACTATTATTCTCACTATTCTTGCCCTTGCTATAGCATTCACCCACATGTCACTTGGTGGCCATCTCATTTTAGCAGATGTAAGAAGGGAGAGATAAAGAGTGAAGAACAAGCTTTATTCCTATTTCAAATTTAAATTTTAGTATCAAGAGGGGATATTGTTGTAGGGAGGTCACTTGTATGATGAAAAAGTATCTCTCTTTCTCTCTATTATTATTTAACAATATAACGCCCCATCATTATATGTGAGGTGCATCTATTTGAGGATATAATAACTGAGCACACCTCACCAACACATCTCCACCAATGAAAAAAGGGAGTAAAAAACATGAACAACTTCCATGTGTAGAAGTTTAGAATACTAATTTCCTGATGGGAAAAGGATTTTGGCACTATGTTGAAGGAGACAATGAGGAGCCTCCAAAATTCGTTGAAGGAGACAACGAGGAGCCTCCACAATTTCCTAAAGAGAACACTATATTGAAGGAGACAATAAGGAGCTTCTAGAATTTCCTGAAGAGAACACTACTCTCGCTGAGATAAATGTATTCAAAGACTAGAACCAGGGTGCAAGGATAGTCATGTATAATATAAGACAATATGATAGGGTATATATATATACACACACACACACACACAAGGGCATAATTGCTCGTTATATCAATGTTATCAAGAGAGAAGAGATCTTTTAGTTTATCGCTCTAATATCTTAAGAAGGAAGATTAGAGTAAGAGTTTAATTTTTTGCAAAAACTTTTTATTAAAGCTTAGAACCAATTACAAAAGCAAGTAACTTTAGCAAAAATTTCGCATATCACCCAAGGATAATCTTATAAGTATAATTTTGCATGTCACCCAAGGATAACCTTGTAAGTCTAATTTTGCTAGCAATGCATTGTAACTAGGATTACGTTTTTATTTTAATAGTAATCTTGATTATTTTTAGATTTATAGAATTATCAATTATCGCTTTATACGGTTACTTTGTATAGATACCTAGATTGCTATTTCTTTACCATTTTGCTAGTAGTGCATCCTACCTAGGATTATGTTTTTGTTTAATTACAAAGGTGTGTGAAACTAGTTTTGGATGACCTCCCATGATTCTAACTACAAGATTGTGAGTCCCAAAGGTCTCTCCACACCTACATCCCTTTCTTTTAGAGACTATAATCCCTTTTAATGTCAAATTCCCTATTGGGGTTATAAGTAAGACTTTAAATAAAATCTTATGTTGCATCTTTCCTACCTACCCATGTGAGCTGGGTTTTAAAAGATTCACACGCCTTCTAGATGCTTTTCCACACGTCTCACCCGCCACTAACTTACTCAATTTTTACAAAAATAATAGATATGTGTGGTAGACCTTTCCACACCTTTGGAATAACCTATGTAGTATCAATGAAGCCCATTCTTCATCTTGATTGTGGAGAGATATCACTATCTTGGCACTCTATTAAGTAGTGCCCTCACATTGAGTAGACCTAGATCTCTCCAAAATTCTTAGGCAAACAATAGGTATTCCATTCAAATTTGGGGGCTTCCTTTTTCTCATTGTGCTTAATCCCCATTGACAATGCTATCTAGTTCTTTAGTTGGGTCTCAAACAATAAAGGAAATACACCATAGTTTTAACTAGGATTTTGTTGAGAAAGATGAGTTTGGCTTCCATGCTCAAGGACACATGCCATTTGCTACACTTATTGCAGGTGCTCAAGTGCCCACTCCTATGTGGTGCTCATTGGCATCCATGTTCGTAGAGAAATTCCCAAAATTCCAATAGTTTACCTTCATTAGTTCTTTGAAACCCATAGTAATATCATCAATTTGGCTAATGGACCATAATGTATTTTTTGCACTCTTAACTAAGGATCTCCAGTGACATGCAAAATTTAAGGAATAATTGGCAAGCTTCCTAGAATAAATTTACATGGTTTGAGCCAAAGGTGAGAGTAGTGTCATCTTGTCATTTACTTCTTCTATGCCATTAGAGTAGTAGAAATCTAGCCACCCTTCCCTCCTACACCTTATTTTATAATTTGTGTTCTATAAATTATTTCTTGCCATTAGGGTAGTAGAAATCTAGCCACCCTTCCCTCCTGCACCTTATTTTACAAATCCCATATGAGGGCATTCATTCATTGCTGCCAAGTAGAAAAAGGGAGATAGACATCGATGTCTCATGCCCATAGGAAATTATATGGCTTGAAATGGTTTCTCTTTTCTACAACTTTTCTAAATGCCTAAGGAGTTGTTTCATTATATTTTTCCACGTTTCTTCCATGGCTCATGTGGCGATGGGATAGATCTCATCCGATAGCTTTCCTAGCTTCCTCTCTTTCTCAGGCAAGTCTTTCCCATGCAAGTAAGGCTCCTTCATCTTGTGTGCAAGTAATCTCTTGTCTCTTATTTGTTTTATGGGAGGCTCGTCCACTTCCTTGCCTATAAAACAAAGCTTTTGGTACTTCCACCTTCTATTTCCATATTTTTGGGTTTGGTGCTAAATGTTGGGAATTTTCAATTCAAAGATCTTCTTATCTATTTTTTTGCATGCATTTGAGATTAGCCACCTTCCCCTATTGGGCACAACACCAAAAATGGTAAGCAACATTTAATTAGGGAATGTTTTACAAGAAAATGCATTGTATGATCAACAATAAATTAAGAGAACATTTTAATAATAGATAGAATCAAAGAATGAACCATAATTAGCAACAAGAAAATGATCATCTTATTCATTTTTTACTTTCACATGGCTTTATTTCATGTTAAATAATGATTTTTTTAATAAGATGTTCTTATGAGAAATCATTAAACATCATAGATTTGACCACATTCTTCGTGATTCTTAACATTGGCATACAAACCTTGATAGAAGTCTTTTAATCTTCTTCCATGCCTTTTGCATTGAAATCACCATAGGAATACATTGTCTCATGTATTTTGGGTTTCTAAAGGTCACTTAAGAAATCCCATAAATGCATATCCTCACTCAATCATGTCTAACAATGACCAAAACTTTTGATTCACATATCTTATAACATCCATTTCATGTGAAGGGCTGTTTTATAAGGGGTGTTTTATATAACATCCATTTCATGTGAAGGGGTGTTTTATATAGTGACCCTGGATGTCTCATCCTTAGTTTTACCACATTAAAACTTTAGGCCTAGGGGATAATTAATGAACGATATGTCATTAGTCAAGAATAATCATCAATCCAAGTGCGAGGAAGTGTTGTAGGGTTGAGGAAACAACTTTGGGCTTTGAACAATATTAAAATAGTGTAAGCGGTGTATAACAGTAAACAAAAAAACGTAAAGGTCAAAAATGTGCTAGAGATTAGGAAATGAGTTAAGATTAATGGGAAAATCATGTGGATGATATTTGGATATGAATTGGCTAGAAAAAAATAGATTAAGTATAAATAATTACTTAAGGAAAAATATGAAAATTAGGGATAATGGTAGGTGGTGAAGGGTAGGCATTAGGGTATGTAAAAAATATGTAGAATGGAAGAGAATAAGGATGTTTAGGTTGATAAACGGAAGGAAATGAAATATGGTAAGTGTGGGAGATAGAGGAAGGACTGAGGAAATGTACTCTAATAAAGGTAAATGTCCTAGAATATGGATTGTAATTAGAGGAGAGGGTGGCATTGTCAACCACATGTTAGCACTTTACACCTTATTGTGAATATGGGGATATGAGTTTGGAATGAGGTATAATCTTTGAGACTTGTGGAAGTGAAGGATTTTGGAATGGAATGAGGTATATTCTTTGAGACTTGTCGAAGCGAAGGATTTTGGAATGGAATGAGGTATATTCTTTGAGACTTGTCGAAGCGAAGGATTTTGGAATGGAATGTTATTAGTTATACAAGCATATATGGAAATGCAATATGGTAAATATGTCTTGGTGTGGTTGAGTTTTTTTTAAATGGAAAAGGTATGGGGTGTTAAAATTGATGTGACGAAGGGCTTCAGTTGGAATTGTCTTTTCTTTACTCTTCCAAGATTCATTTCTTTTCATGTACATCTTGTCATTGCATGTCACTTCAGCACAACCATTATATATTGATTGATCTTCATGCTCTTTAACCTTCATTAGCCCACAAGTCTACATTTATCATCGTGCATTTAAATTTCTATAAAACCTAATACACCCAAAATAATCATCCATTAAACTTTATTTCTTACAATGAAATTAATGTGGCATTAAACGGAAGCATTTCACAATCATAGAGAACATGGCAAGGTTACCAATGTAAATGTGTCATTAAATGGAAGTATTTCACAATCATAGAGAACATGGCAAGGTCACCAATGTAAATACAACGAAAAATGGAACAAGGTTACTAATGGAAAATGGAACAACGGTACAACAGAAAACGGAACAAGGTTACCAATGTAAATACAATAGAAAATGGAACAACGGTACAACAGAAAACGGAACAAGGTTACCAATGTAAATACAATAGAAAATGGAACCCAGTGTAAATACAATGGAGAATAGAACAAGGTTACCAATGTAAATACAACAGAAAATAGAACAAGGTTACCAATGTAAATACAACGGAAAATGGAACAAGGTTACCAATGTAAATACAATAGAAAATGGAACCTAATGTAAATACAATAGAAAATGGAAATAATCATGAGGCATGAATATGAATTACAATTGGAAATTTGGAACACAAGTTGCATTGATTGTTAGAAAAACAGAACAAGTCATCACCTTTGAACAACATCATGAAAATCAAGAGGTTCCATTTCGAAGTTCATTAAAACATGTCATACAAGAGAATATCATCTTGATTTGTTTGGTGGAACATAGTTCTTCTTCCTAAGAAAAAAGTAGCCTTAACCCACTTGGAACACCTATAGGATTCCTAGAAGAACTGGAAGTAATGGTGTGTAGCCTAGCCTAGGAGTATACATTTGCTATTGTTGACTTTAGAAGGCCCACCAATTACATCATGAAAATCAAGAGGTTCCATTTCGAAGTTCATTAAAACATGTCATACAAGAGAATATCATCTTGATTTGTTTGGTGGAACATAGTTCTTCTTCCTAAGAAAAAAGTAGCCTTAACCCACTTGGAACACCTATAGGATTCCTAGAAGAACTGGAAGTAATGGTGTGTAGCCTAGCCTAGGAGTATACATTTGCTATTGTTGACTTTAGAAGGCCCACCAATTACAATGTGATTCTTGGACACCCTTTCATGCACTAAATGATGTTACAATGTGATTCTTGGACACCCTTTCATGCACTAAATGATGTTAATCCACAACTCCGAAAGAGATGACATTTACCTCCACTAGGATGATAGTACCATCAAGGTGAACCTAAAGAACCATTCTTCTAGAGATGTGACCAAGGCACCCTAAAGAAGAGGAAAACTAGATGCACCTATTGCTATAATAGCACGTGTCATCCTAGAACCATTGGAACTTAGTTCTATGACTCAGTTCTATAATAAAGATGGAAATGATATTGTTCCTATCATAACCATATCCTCCATACTTTTAGAGGATGAGCCAATTAAAAGCCATGAATAAACAACTCCTTGAAAATGCAAAGTCATACCACTTGGAGGCTTTAGTGCAAGCTTCAAACCAAGTTATACCTCGAGGCTAGTAGACAACGATAAAGAGGACCATGCACTCCTTAGGGAATTCCTTGATGGTAGAGAAGCTTGTTTGCAAAAAGCTAAAAAAGCTAATAGGCATTAGGACTAGAGATTCTGCTAATGGGGACGGCACAAGGCTAATCAAACAAAAGCCTTACACATATAATGAAACCTATTCCAAGATCATCAATAGAATTATTTTAGTAGGTTTTATGTATGAAATTGAGCACATTGTTTATGTATCACCGGTGGTCTTAGTACCAAAGAAAAAAATCAAGATCCATTATCATGACCTATAAATTGACAATCTACATTAGTAGGGAGTGTCGATTCACTTCACAAGAGTGTGCCATGATTTTAATCAATGGAAAAGGTATTTGATACTTGGCACTTCTCTCTATAGATTTGCATATTGGCATAGCTCCCATGGCTAGTGTGGTTGGAGAATGTGCTAAGGGTTAGGGTTTATGCAGGTTGCATTACCTACTACAAGATTAAAAAGAGGTAAGTTCAACAATGGAAACTTTGCCAAAAGCTGAAACTAGGACAGAAGGCCTACAAGCCCAAGGCATAGGGTGCCTTTTGAATTGAATGTAATAACTGTCAAGGCAAGGAATCTTGATGCAACATGTTGTAAGAGTGTAGGGTGCATCAAAATGGCTGTTGTAGGTGGTACAACTGGGTCCTATAGAACCACAAAGAAAGAAGCAACAATACCCAAGGACGCAGTTCCTCCATACTCCCCCTATCAAGTAATAGTTGACAAAGTGGGCTATTTTTAGTAGATGAATTGGAGAGGGTAAATGGTTATATGTAAAAATTTCATGCCAAATATAGGCACACAAATAAAGCCTATTATGCCATGGTCCTACCAGTAGATTGTAGCAGGCTACTTTTGGAATATGCAAATGCTAGTCGGCTCCTACATAAGGTAGGTTGATTTTCAAATTATCACTCTAGGGGCATGGACCACTTGAGGTTTTTCCAGGCATGGGTCTCTTATGATTACACCACCAATGTGGATCCCATCTAGGGCCAAAGAGGACAAATAGTGATTCTCAGGCTAACCATGGAAGCAGTCCAAAACTCTCTTAGACTACCAACATGCATGTGTTAAGCATAGTGCTACAAAGGCAAAGTGGATAGCTATGTTCAATTTGACCAAGATTATTAAGCTACCTTATCTTGAAACACCAAGAAAAGCCATATACACCTACTTCTCTTTTTATTAACTAAATAGATTCGTTAAAGTGGACATAGGGGTGCTTCTCAAGCTATACATAGCCTATAAAGAGCAAGATGTTGAGGGAAAAATAGTTCAAAACTTTACAAATCTGGTCTACAAAGAGCTAGAAAAGTTGTGACCTTGGGAGGACAATACTTGAAAGGCAGCCTCTTGCTAACAAGGATTATATATTCAAGACTTAAAGCACTATATCTAGTCACACCAATGGAAAGACCTACAAGGGAAACTTCTACACACACCCTATAAAATAGAAAAGAAACAAAATATGAGACTCCCCCACCTGCAAAGAAGCCTTGAGTTGAAGAGGAGGCACAAACTATCGCTAAAAAGTTTACAAAGAAGCCCAAGGCCATAGGAAAAAGCTAAAGCTGAGGGGGGTAGTGACTTAGTAATAACTTCTAAGTCTAATATGGAAAGAACACCCTCTCGAGCCACCACATCCCACAAGGAAAGGGTAAATAAATTAAAGGCCACTCTATTAGCATAAACCACACCACCACTATAGGGCAAGGGCTATAAGAAAGAAGAGTGCAAGGACCAAGTGAGCCTGAGAGAATGCCTCCACCAGTGTCGCTAATGTCGCTAATGGGACCAGTGTACCAAAATGTAAAGAAGTGGACAACAAGGGAGGTAAGTGATAGAGCAAGGGTACCTCAGAGAGTCAAAGCCTAACTGCCATTAGTGGACAACTAGATATGCAAGATGGATGTATCAAGTTGATTCAACACTTTGCTATAAAACTTTCCCAGTTACACAGTGTTAGGCACACAAAGAGCTATTGAGAATGTGAAACAAATCCCTAAGAACAAATCAAATTGAGGGAAGCTCAAATACATGAACTTTGAGGGCCAAAGATGCATTGCTATAAACCATTTTGGGAGCCATTCAGGAAATGGAAAGGACCCATTTTGAGGCCTAGTTACAACATGCATATCATAGCTAGAGAAGCTCACAACTTAGCTTATGGCCAACCACTCTATCTTGACAAAAGAGGATAAGGCAATTGGCACTTTATAAAAAGAAGAGGAGTCTTCCCTTCATGCTTTTCAAGAAAAGGAGTCTTCCCTTCAGGATTTTCAAGAGCAACAAACCGAAGTCAATCGCCTTAAGGCCAACCTCCACGGAGACACCAATTGGCACTTTATAAAAAGAAAAGAAGTCTTCTCTTCAAGCTAATCAAGAGCAATAAGCCAAAGTCAATCATCTTATGGTGGCCAACCACCATAGAGACACAAATGCCCTATATGTAGTAGAAATAAAAAAGAGGGACCTATAGGAATTTGTTAAAGAGAGTGCCCGAGAGCCGACAAGCCTAGAATCAGTCGAGTCACCTAGGGAAAATGAAGAAAAAGACCGCCACCGATACTCAAGGTGGCTATGCACTTACCAAACTTGGTGCTACAGCACCATAGGCCCACCCAATATCTCCACTAGGCCCTCTCGACATTATCTCTAATGTTTATCTATCAAGGATATGCCTTCGATCAACCCCTTAATCATGTTCACAGAGTTATGCTAAAAGTTGCCAATAGAATATATGTACTTGGTGTGAACATGCTTGTTTTTAAAGGAGACATGCCTAGAGTAACCAATATATATATATATAATCAGAGAGTGCATCTGATTATATCCAACTACCATGCATGGTGTTCCGTATTAAAAAACCCTTGCATAGAGGCTAATGTCAAGCTTGTCATACTGAACGCAGATCAATTTGCTGAGCTGGATGCCATAGTAGATGAAATAATGGATCATGTAGAAACTTGGATACATGAGGAAGGCCTTGCTGACCTTAGGGCAACATACAAAGCACTTTAAGCGAAACCATTGGCTATAATATACAACCAAACTGACGTGGTAATTATTTGCCATCATATTGAAGAGCACCACATAGGGTTCATCTAAACTCCCTTCAAAAAGAGGAGTATTGACCATGGTTTACAAAAAACTCTACCTCATCTTTAGACCTATCTAAGATGGTATAAAGAAACCCTACCTATCCCTTAGTGTGGAAGGTAAAAGAGATGAGGCCTTGCCTATCGAAACCCTTGCCTGTGAAACCCGCCAAGCAACTGCCACAAGTGCTTGAGGCCATTTATGACCAACATGAAGGACAACATTGTCCTAGGTTTTACATGGAGCCTTGATAGAGGCTATGGTGGCTCAAATTAAAACATCCTCATGGTATTGGACATAGATAAGTAAGAGAGAGAGAGAGAGAGAGAGAGAGAGAGAGAGAGAGAGAGAGAGAGAGTGCCTAAGTGAGAGACAAAACACACGACTCAATGATGTGACATTAGGTTATATTAATGAAGTATATGTACCTTTTATAAGTACAAAGCTTCTCCTCCTCGCATCAGTGTTCACATCACACACAAATATGTAGATATTATTGATACCCCCTCGAGGTGGTCCACACATATAAACACATAAGTGGGTGTTTACTTCATTGCTATAGTATATTCACTTATGCACACATATTCAAGCTTAATAATCGTTCACACACAAGACCTGGCTTAATAGCCATACACACACAAGTAAGGCTTTGATTCCCAACAATACCCCCCTCAAGGGATTACCTCATACTGTGTCAAGGATAACTCTAGGGTCATGGCTCTAGTTTCTCATGGAAGTTCAGGGATCCCAAGGGTAGAGTGCACACATGATTAGTTCACAAATTCATAACAGAAAACAACACACAAATGAATAGAAAATAACACATAACCTAGACTTTGAAAATCCCTTTGAACAAACATAAAAACATTTGACATACACATGACAACACACGTTTGTGCTCTGTGGCATGACATCTATCATCACCCCCCCTTGATACCAACTTAGCCTATTCATTTGGGGCTGAATCATTATGTAAAACATATTTTTCATCTCATCCCTTGGGAAAAATTATGGGGTTTCCTAAAAATTAGGGCTTTTTGAAAATGATGCTATAACAACACTTGAATATTTGATTTATGCCTTCAATTTTGAAAAATGATGGGGGATTTAAGATTAATGCCCTGCTTAAGTTGGATTTTCAAAAAATGATAAAAGCCCCAAATTTATTTCTCTACCTTCTTGTCACATGCTTCTATTTTTATTTTTTATTTTTTAAACCTCTTCTTCTTTATCATTTTTTTGCTATTTGTTGTCTGCTGATAGCATGTAGGGTGGCATCTTATTTTGATAAAGTGATGGTGCGATTTTTACCTTTTTTCTACTATTATGTTGCTCTTTTTGAAGCCTTTTAATAAGGCTTTATTAAACCTTATAATAAGGCTTTATTAAGCCTTATAATACGACTTTATTAAGCCTTATAATAAGGATTTAATAATCCTTACACTAAGGCTTTAAAGCTTAAAGCCTTGGTACCAAATGTACAAGGAGTATGTTGGGTGGCGGGTGCAGTAATAAGCATCACGTGGTTGCATAGCAGTGGAGGAACAATGCTAGCAGAGAGTCAAGCTGATAACAGCCAATAGAGGAGCTATTGGTGGGTGGCAGATAGAGAGATACTGGTCTATAGCATGACCCACAAGAAGGAAACAGTGTGGCGAGTCCTAGGAGAGCCTGGCTTTGATACCAGTTGAAGGAAAAGGTTATCGTAGGGTTTTTAAGAAGCCATGAGAGAGGCTATGGTGGCTGAAATTGAAACATTATCATGGCATTAGATGGAGATATATATATATATATATATATATATATATATATATATATAGAGAGAGAGAGAGAGAGAGAGAGAGAGAGAGAGAGAGAGAGAGAGAGAGAGAGAGACTGCTTAAGTGAGAGATAAACACATGACTCAAATGTGACATTAGTTTTTATTCTTTCAATGAACTACATGTGCCTTTTTGAAGTACAAAGCTTCTCCTCTTGACATCCCTGTTTGTGTCACATCATACACAAATATCTAGATATAATTGATACCCCCTCTAAGAGGTGGTTCACACACATAAACACATAAGTGGGTGTTTACTCCTTTGCTAGAGGATGTTCACACATGTACACATATTTAGCTTAATATCTTTTCACACACAAGACCATGCTTAATAGCTTTACACACAAAAACATACTACCACACTTATATGAGTGGGTACACACATAGGTAAGACCTTGATTCCCAACATGACAAGGATTCAATAGATGCATACATACACTCTGAAAGAGAGTTTCATGCTAGCATAGCATTCCTTACCCCAAACAAGGATGATATTGATATTCTTTACACCATTTTTGGCCCAAGGTATGCACCTAGTGAAGGGGAATACAAACCTAGAGATATTGTTGGTCTTTCATCTTTTATATCTTTGATATTCAAACTCCCATTGTACTTACAAGCCCAAACCTTTGGAAGGATCTAAAAAACTAGATGGAAGGATGACTCTAAACAAAGGTGGAAGAATAAAATAGACCTATTCTGAATCAAGAGAAAAAAACTATAAGAAAGTAAGCAAAGGTGGAAGAATCAGAAGAACCTATTCCAAATCAAGAGAGAAAACTTGCATCAAGCACTAAGAAAGCTAAGATGTACAAAATACTAGTTAGTAAACTAGGGTGGTATTTTGAAAGCCATACCACCTATGAAGTCTTTCTTATAATTTGTAAAGGTAGAGAGTTTCAACCATTTTGGAGTGTGGAGGAGTTAGCATCAAAATAAAAAGCATTGCTAGGAATAATGGGTTAAACTACCCTTGGGCCAACCATGCTAATGTCAAGCTAGTAGATAGAGCAACCACAAAACCCTTGGGTCTTGTCCAAGACCCTAAAATCAACACCATGGGGTTAATTTTTAGGTAAACTTTTGTGGTAATGAACTTTAACTGATAGCCAAGTATATATGACATCATCTTAGGGCATCCCTACATGTGAGAGTCTCGATCGACTAATCCACAATTGGGGGGCTAACCACATTTTTATTTAAAACAAGAGTG
Source organism: Cibotium barometz (assembly GCF_041138505.1). Taxonomy (NCBI): domain Eukaryota; kingdom Viridiplantae; phylum Streptophyta; class Polypodiopsida; order Cyatheales; family Cibotiaceae; genus Cibotium; species Cibotium barometz. Next base: position 20,141,646 of record NC_141047.1, on the reverse strand, counting down.
AAACATTAAAGGTCAATTTCCTTACCCACCAAAATCATGGGTAGGACCTATTAATAAAGACTTCAATTATCAATATTTATCAGACCTAGATGAAAAAGAGGAGGATACATAGCAATCCCTTCTTGATGAAGATAAGGACAATTTGCATCCCCATTGCTAGAGCCATGGGCACTCAAATGTGGATTCTAGTTACATAACCCATATGCATCACTTAGATGTGGATTCCAGTTGCATAACCCATATGCATCACTTAACACCTTGAGTTTTAGATATGAATCCCACCTCTTAGAGTGTGGCTTAAATTTGCATTTGGGGAAAAAAATGAAAAGGGAATTTTTTCTTAGCTCAAATGCCATCCCACAAAGTCATGGAAATCCCTAGGCTAACCCTCCATGGGTGTTGTGTACACACACCAATGTTCAAATGGCCAAGAGACGAGCAAAAAGTTCAAAGCTTGGGGTGTTTCACATAAATTATTCACACTATAACTAACTCGTTGGTTTGAAAATTCCATGTACTCCTCCCTATAGGTGTAATCAAAGGGGAAGTCATCCTTACAGGAAGCTAGGTGAGCAAAGCTAAATGTAATATCAATTTGGCTAACAACACGATGACCCTAGAGCTCCCCATAGGCAAAGTAATATTGAGGGTACAAATACCACAAATACCTTTATTTCTCTCAAAAACGTTTAATGCCTCAACATATAAAACTAAAGCCTCCTACTGTTTCCCTCACAATGACAAAGAATAACCAATAAAATCTTGGCTTGGCTCGGCTTCCTAGTCAATGAATAACCAATAAAATCTTTGCAACCATTACAATAGCTACACAACACTTTGGATCTCCAAGAGGCCATTAAAGAGAATTATCAAGATAATTAAGAGGTAGTCCAAGAAAGGTAACACACATGCCAAGCCACCATAGAGTAATGGTGAGTGAACCTATTCCATGTGCAGGGAACTTATCAAGCTCAAGGGTTGTGTAGAGAGATACTTAGTTTCATGCTTCTCCCACACTTGTTGTGTCACACCGATATGGATCGTCCTCCAATGGGGGTAGTACAATTGCTCCTTGCAATGATCGAATGGAAATCCTCACATGAAGCTAATCACTATGCAAGCAATGGCTAATTAATGAAGAAAGTGGGAAGATATGATGAGAAGAAGGAGTAAGAGGAGACAAGCCAATTTTCACAAAGCATGTCCCAAACTCTAATCCTAATCACATCCATACATGCTAGATAAGAGTGAGTAGAGAGAACACTAAAGTCCTTTGCATGAATGGGGAGAATGAGTTACAAACATGAGAAATTGGGCTTTTCTCATTAGGCCACTTGGGAGTAAGAGACTCAAGATGCCCACCATGACCAAATAGAGGGATCTTACAAATGGCTAGTTTCACATGTTATGACCTTGACATACAAGACTCAAGAGCATCTTAAGAGTACTCATTTGACGTCATTTGAGGGGACTTACAATATAAGTAAAAGATGATCATGAACAAAGTGTGTGTAGACCTTGTTTACTGAAGAACCATGTTAACTAAAAGTAGTCAACACCTTTGTTGAAGACCCAAGCCTCACATCACAGAAATTTCCCAAACCCACAAAACCTAGTGATATCTTGCAAGGCATAAGGATACCAAATCTTCAACTCCACCAAAGAAGGTATATCCACCACGTAAATTATTTTCTAAATATCTTCAAGGGCTTAAAAAATGGATGGAAAAAGAATTATTTATACCTTAGGGCTATTATACGAGAGTAGCAATCCAATTTGGCTGCCTCACTAATCCAGGCCATGCTCACAATGCAAATATTAGAAGTCTAGGAAAAAGGTACCTTATTGCCTCTTCCATGAAAACCCACAAATTTCCCATTAAAAACCTCTCCCAACTCAAAAGTTATAGATTCCAAAGAAATTATTGTAAGCTTAAGGATAATCTAAAGACAACACTAAAGTGTGGATTCCAAAGAAACCCACAAGACCCCCTAAACCTGTCACGAGATCTTTTGTACTTCTTGAAGAAATAGTTGAAAGCTCACAAATACATCAAAAATTAAAACAAAGACTTAAATCAAATCAATATCAAAAAGCATAGCATAGCATAAGACAAGAGAAATAGAATAACATCACCATCATCTCCCCCCCATGCCGTGTAGCTCCACTTCCACGACATGAGTATTTAGAGAATTGTATTCATAAAAATAGCCCAAGGAGCTAATAATAGATGTTTGTATAATTTAGGCTTGCTTTTCCCACTTTTGGGTATTGCTTTACATATTATTAACCATATGAAAGTTCCTAAGGTTTATACATATCAAAACCTTTGCCCAAATATAAATGATGCTAATGGGCCTTTACACATGAAATAACTTTGTACACACTTGCACATACAATAACCTTGTGCACATTCACACATATAATAACCTTGTGCACATTCACACATTTAATAACCTTATGCACATTCACACATTCCATTAAACCAATTTTGACACACAGTAAATCAAGCATATTTTTATACAATTATTAAAAAGCATAAAAAATATGATTAAAAAAATATATACATGTAACAGTCCTCCCGTTTGAGAAAGCAATTGTCCTTAGTTGTGTAGAAGAAAATGCTACAACAACAACATCATGCTCGTAGAGGTATCGATGTCATAACCTGCAAGGTAAACTTAGAGGTCCGAACATGGCTTAGAGGCTGATTAGGCATGGCTAGAGGTTCTTATGGACATGGAATACCACAAATAGACTCAGAGGTTCATTGACCAAGCATGGCTCAGAGGCATAAAGGCATGGCTCAGAGGCTTGAGTGAACATGGACTCCAACAATAAAACTCATACGACACCTAAATTGGTGACCCTTGGACTCATCTTCAAATCACAAATCATATACACAAAATGACATAAAATTCTAATACATGATTAACAAAATGATATTGATCTTCATGCCACCGCTCAATTTGCCATCCATACGACACCTCAATCGGTACCCTCATATAGTGTGACACCTCTTTTGGTACCCTCGCACATCTCATGCCATATGCCACCTCAATCGGTACCCTCGTATAGTGTGGGTAGCTATACTCATAAATGTAATCCACGTTAGTTAAAAAATTAATTGACACATCAATTAATCCCAGTGCCGTCATGAGATATAAGCAACCATAAAATCAAAATATACGTACCAATAGGCACACACGACCAACAAGCACGGTACACACGGGCGTCCTCGATAATATAATTCCCAGCACACAAGAGTTAATTCTCATATCATTCCCTCTTGCTCAGGTTGCAACTGTCCTTAGTTACATAAATCCATGAGAGGATGGCTTCATGATTGGTGTGGAAGACTAGATCAACACATAATGCATATGCAATGAACCAATCCAATGAATCTATATGAGACGAGTGTAAGTGTCCCATACTATATAGGCGCGTTGCACATACAGACACAGGATGGTAAAAGATAGAAGACATAAATGTGTCTCGAGTACGTATATGAAACCAATTTGATGTCCCATACCACTAGATTAATTCCATACATCGCTTCCTTCTCAATAGAAATTTGAGATGAAGTGGCCAGTTCCCTCTGAAACTTAAATTCTGACACAAATTTTCTCTATCTTAAAATTTTATTTAGGTTACTAAATTCTAACTAATCTTAATGTTGAATCTATGGTTTATTAATTAGGTTCTTAGGTTGTAAAAATATCATAGAAAGGCTTTTGAAAAAGTTTTACAAAAGGAAGTGAATATACACATACCTCCATCGTTGTGGTGTGTAAAGTCCCTCCCAAGCCATGTATGTATGTGTCTCTTTTAATATAGATTTCAATAAGAAAAGAGAGTGTAATTAGAAAGAGTGAGACAATAAGGCTAGAAACATTAGAAAAGTGTTAGAATAAAAATATTAGCTCCAAAAATCCTAAAAGAAATAAGAACATAAGAATAGTTCTATTAAGAGATAAGTATCCCCAAAAATAGAATTTCGATTTTAGGTGATAAGAGGTCATATTTAGAGTACTTTTACACATTTAGAGTCCATGCATACTAAAAATGTAGAAAAACAACGTGTTTCCAAAGATAGCACGTTTGTGGCTATATACACACGTTTTTGCCTATTCTGCCCGCGTTGGCTTGTAGACCAGATGCCTTCCCATTCTTTTGACTGGTATATGACCATATTCTGAGTTTTTATCAGAGAGTTATGGCCGAAATAATTTGTTGTTTCTGTCAGGGTCTTTACATAGAGAAAACTGTGAGAAGACAGCAAGTAGCCTCAAGGTAATCCTAGAGTTTGAGATGCATATATCCCTTCATTCTTATCTAATATCTCAGAAAAGAAGCTTAGATTGCTATAGTCTTTCGGAGGAAGAGACCAAAACTCCATAGCTTTTTCTTTTAGAGAAAGAATAGTATGCCGTAGCCCTGTAAGAGAAGGCTATTTTGCCATAGATTTTACTTAGAAAGAGAGAAGAGTCATAGTATGAGTAAGAGGAGATAAAGCTTGGAGATGATTGGATGATTTCAATCAAAAGACAAGGTATTAGAAGACTCTATTCTCATATGTCAAGTTCTAAAGCTCTTGTTAACGAGCAAAGGCAACGATAAACGACAAATTTCTATAAGGTATATACTTATTTTATTTTTCAATTATATATCATTCTTAGGGGTTGAGGTATGGCCCCGGCTTCTCTATTAATTGTTAATAGTGATCTATTTGATTGATTTACTATTTAAAGTTTGTATTCTTTTAAGCAATTGCATATGCCTTAATAAAGAATGTCTTATCGCAATCTCAAGTTGAAATGCTAAAATCTTTGTGAAAAAGATTGTTTTCTTAAAGAAGGTGACATGGATCCTAGTCATATGGTTTAGTGAGTAAATAGATTGTTATCTTGGTTAAATTAAGGTACAGGTACAACTTCTCCCTGCCTTGACGCTGTCCCGTTCTTGTGCTTGTGTAGCCGGACGGCGGAGACGTTAGTAAGGCCCGGAGTTGGCCCATGGTATCCCTCATACCATTGGGAGAATGAGGTTTGCCGATTGAGGCAAGTGATTGTGATGATGCTGCCTAGTTCTGAGGGCCCAGGCTAGTGCGGTGAATTAGCCCACCCTAGTGTGCAGACATCCCTCTGAGGGGCGGGAGGATCGAGCGATGGAGCCTGAGAGGGCGACAGGCCGGCTTGAGTCCTTGCCAGTGTGACCGACGATGAGGTGTATGGTCCCGTAGGGTTTTGCCCAGCATGTAGAGGCTGGAAGGCCGAATTTTAGATCATCGGCAGAATAAGAATAAGAGAGCCAGTTTGGCTTGTATGGAATTGGTTCATGTATAAACTTTTTATATAATTACATCTTGTCTTTGGTATGATTGTATTGTGTAAGAAGGCTGTTTTAACGAACCTTGTGAAAAAGGGCCTTAATTAAGGAATATGTTTATTTATGTCAAACAATGTGGTAGGATTAATTAGAAAATAAATTGATACGTGAGTAGGGTGGAAAGTGGGAGGATGGAATGCCCCGACGGCACCATCCTACGGACAGGTGGACTCGATTAGTCGGGTAGCTTTCCAACAGATTAAGTGAAAGCCCTACGCTAGATAAATAGGTTCTCGGGCAACTCTATTCTAGAAGACTAGGCCAGCAGCTGTTCCTTGCATGGATGAGGAAAAAAGCGTTGCCTCTAGAAATCAAGTCTTGTAGTTGCCCAAATTTATGTGATCAATTACCCTATGGGTGATTTGATTTTAGAAGACCACGCTCCCCCTGCGGGATAGAACTAGGTCTTACCTATGAATCGTATCCTTGAATCCTTGTATGGTCAAGGTGTCGATGAGTAGGAAATTTTCTCTAAGATAAGACTTAGCGGACTATCTTAAGTGTTTTCCCTATTTGTGGAAGGGGGGAACCTTACAAGTGGTATCAGAGCCGATCTTAGTTCCTAGGATTTATTTTTCAAAGGTTAACTATCAAAGGGATTAAAACAAGTGATTGTTTATCATATGAGGACGAATCAATCATCTCTACTGGCCATAGAAGTGATTTGAATATCCTCACATGTTGAGACAATCATCCTATGAAATTGTGCTTGTATCTTGGGGGTGCACATGCAAGATATTTGTACAATAAATTTGAGAAATGAGATTGGGGAGAAAACCTTTTGTGAGAAAAACATAGGGTGATCAAATTAAGAAACTAGTGAGAGACTGACTAGAAGGATAGACCGAAACTTGTTTAGAAAAATTTTCAAGATATATCTCATTAACTTGCATATTATAAATTATTAAGATTATAACTCCATTAAGGTTTGAATAGTTGACATGTGAATGCCATCCATTGGATGCTTTAGACTAGGACGATCATCCAAGATCTAGAACCCATCTGAGAGACAACCTGAATCTCGCATGTGTAATTCCCAAAGGATCATGCTCCTAGATGTGTTAATCCCTAGATACTAGGTGTGTAATTTTCAGAAAACTAATCATCTCAGATATGTCAATCCTGATAATCTTTGGATGTGTCAATCCCAAGGCACCAGATATGTAATTCTCAAAAAAATGAAGATCTTAGATGTACTAATCTTGACTGCCTTTAAATGTGGTGCTATGATAAGTATTTGATAGTTTTGAACTTTTAATGGATACAATGAAAGAAGCAAGCTCACCCTTGCTCGCGTCTAAAAATCGTAAGAAATGCCAAATTAGTTGGAAGCATTGTTGTCAATCTAACCATTGGAGCTAAAAAGTTAGAAGCATTGTTGTCAATCTAACCACTGGAGCTAGAATCAGTTATGAGATGCCATGAAAGTACACCTTCGTGAAAGGTTTTGTCCTCTAGGATTTTGAGAGGATAAAATGAACGAATTTTTGGAGCTAACCCAAGAAGGGAAGACCCTAAAAGAATACCACCAAAATTTTGTTAAACTTCTTTGATTTGCTCCAGAGATGGATGAGGTTACTCTTCTCCATTGATTCATTTGGAAGCTTAATCTGCCTTTGAATAACCTCATCAAGAATGTGAAACCATCCTCTATTTCAGAAGCCATAATTATAGCCAGAGACTGTGATAAAGTTTTTTTTTATATAGAAAGTGTCAAGAAGGACATGAGTCCTTCCATGTTAATCAAGAAGAGGTCTCCTAATTTAAGAGAAACGTTAAGCCCACCCTTGGCTACAAGGAATCATGAGCTAGAGCAAAAATTAGGTCAAGAAATAGAGATACCTGGGTTAAAGATAACCAAATTTAACAAGTATTTCTATGAGTAAATAGAAGAGGATTGGTGTAAGATTCATGTGAAGTAATGTGCATGATGAATAGAGGTATTCTACAAGACGATACTAAGATTATGAAATTGCTATCATAGATTAGATTGCATAAAGGATTGATTCTCTTATATTTTTCCATGACAATTTGTTAAGTACTATATTACATGGGGTATAGAATAAGGATTTCGAAGGTTCATATCATATGAGAGGTATATGGATGCATGAAATTAGGATAATAAGGCCAATTAACTTTAGAATAATAGACATTTTGGAAGCACAACAAAACAGGCCAAACACATGAAATAAGGGACTCGGAACAATGTTTAGATAAAAGAAGATTTTTAACTAGTGGGGACACCGCTTTGAAAGAGACAAGAGGATTTACTTAGATACTACCCTAGCTCGCGAGATGAGGACATCTCAAATCTTTTAAGTGGGGGAGATTGTAAGGTCCCTCCCAAGCCATGTATGTATGTGTTTCTTTTAATATAGATTTCAATAAGAAAAGAGAGTGTAATTAGAAAGAGTGAGACAATAAGGCTAGAAACATTAGAAAAGTGTTAGAATAAAAATATTAGCTCCAAAAATCCTAAAAGAAATAAGAACATAAGAATAGTTCTATTAAGAGATAAGTATTCCCAAAAATAGAATTTCGATTTTAGGTGATAAGAGGTCATATTTAGAGTACTTTTACACATTTAGAGTCCATGCATACTAAAAATGTAGAAAAACAACGTGTTTCCAAAGATAGCACATTTGTGGCTATATACACACGTTTTTGCCTATTCTGCCCGCGTTGGCTTGTAGACTAGATGCCTTCCCGTTCTTTTGACTGGTATATGACCATATTCTAAGTTTTTATCAAAGAGTTATGGCCGAAACAATTTGCTGTTTCTGTCAGGGTCTTTACATAGAGAAAACTGTGAGAAGACAGCAAGTAGCCTCAAGGTAATCCTAGAGTTTGAGATGCATATATCCCTTCATTCTTATCTAATATCTCAGAAAAGAAGCTTAGATTGCTATAGTCTTTCGGAGGAAGAGACCAAAACTCCATAGCTTTTCTTTTAGAGAAAGAATAGTATGCCGTAGCCTTGTAAGAGAAGGCTATTTTGCCATAGATCTTACTTAGAAAGAGAGAAGAGTCATAGTATGAGTAAGAGGAGATAAAGCTTGGAGATGATTGGATGATTTCAATCAAAAGACAAGGTATTAGAAGACTCTATTCTCATATGTCAAGTTCTAAAGCTCTTGTTAACGAGCAAAGGCAACGATAAACGACAAATTTCTATAAGGTATATACTTATTTTATTTTTCAATTATATATAATTCTTAGGGGTTGAGGTATGCCCCCGGCTTCTCTATTAATTGTTAATAGTGATCTATTTGATTGATTTACTATTTAAAGTTTGTATTCTTTTAAGCAATTGCATATGCCTTAATAAAGAATGTCTTATCGCAATCTCAAGTTGAAATGCTAAAATCTTTGTGAAAAAGATTGTTTTCTTAAAGAAGGTGACATGGATCCTAGTCATATGGTTTAGTGAGTAAATAGATTGTTATCTTGGTTAAATTAAGGTACAGGTACAACTTCTCCCTGCCTTGACGCTGCCCTGTTCTTGTGCTTGTGTAGCCGGCGGCGGAGACGTTAGTAAGGCCCGGAGTTGGCCCATGGTATCCCTCATACCATTGGGAGAATGAGGTTTGCCGATTGAGGCAAGTGATTGTGATGATGCTGCCTAGTTCTGAGGGCCCAGGCTAGTGCGGTGAATTAGCCCACCCTAGTGTGCAGACATCCCTCTGAGGGGCGGGAGGATCGAGCGATGGAGCCTGAGAGGGCGACAGGCCGGCTTGAGTCCTCGCCAGCGGGGGCGGCCGACGATGAGGTGTATGGTCCCGTAGGGTTTTGCCCAGCATGTAGAGGCTGGAAGGCCGAATTCTAGATCATCGGCAGAATAAGAATAAGAGAGCCAGTTTGGCTTGTATGGAATTGGTTCATGTATAAACTTTTTATATAATTACATCTTGTCTTTGGTATGATTGTATTGTGTAAGAAGGCTGTTTTAACGAACCTTGTGAAAAAGGGCCTTAATTAAGGAATATGTTTATTTATGTCAAACAGTGTGGTAGGATTAATTAGAAAATAAATTGATATGTGAGTAGGGTGGAAAGTGGGAGGATGGAATGCCCCGACGGCACCATCCTACGGACGGGTGGACCCGATTAGTCGGGTAGCTTTCCAACAGATTAAGTGAAAGCCCTACACTAGATAAATAGGTTCTCGGGCAACTCTATTCTAGAAGACTAGGCCAGCGGCGGCTGTGCCTTGCATGGATGAGGAAAAAAGTGTTGCCTCTAGAAATCAAGTCTTGTAGTTGCCCAAATTTATGTGATCAATTACCCTATGGGTGATTTGATTTTAGAAGACCACGCTCCCCTTGCGGGATAGAACTAGGTCTTACCTATGAATCGTATCCTTGAATCTCTGTATGGTCAAGGTGTCGATGAGTAGGAAATTTTCTCTAAGATAAGACTTAGCGGACTATCTTAAGTGTTTTCCCTATTTGTGGAAGGGGGGGAACCTTACATGGTGTTATTAAATTTATTTGTCAAAAAAAAATTTGACACTCCGAGGAGATGTGAATTGTTAAACATAATTTATGATAAACTTAAGATTATAACAGATAGATTGATTATGGATATATGGATAGGAAATACTAACCTTGAGTTGAAAAGCTATTTGAGAGGGTGTAAGATTATAAATGAAGAATAGATAAAAGTGATTTTTTTCAATATATCAAAAGCTTAAACACAAATATAAATATTGTGAGATCCCTCTGCCCCCTCCGTGCACCAGATTCCCGGTTGTTAGCAGCAGAAGTAGCTTCCTCTTGCACGGGGCAGGGTTTCCCACGCGAGGCCTCGCCCACGAATGTCTGGACAACACGAGACTAATCTAGTGGGTCATTCCGAAATCGAAACCGAGAAAAATTTCCTTGCCCAAAAAATAGGGACGATTCCACCTTTTTTTTAATAATTTTCTTAATGAATTTTCTAACGAGGTCAAGAGAACTAAACTATCCTTCACCTAATTAAACCAGATAGAAGGAAAACTATTACACACTTAACTTGAAGAAATCAACGCTTTTTTCCTAACCGAAATCAGGCACAGCTATTGATCTAATCATTTAAGAAAGTCTTCAGGTTTATTTTTTAACTACTCGAGTTCTAAGCGTATTCCTATTATTTTGATTTCATTATTAAAACTCCACTGATTCCCGCCTAACCCCATCCGGCCCATGGGTTTGTCCCACCACCCAACCACTAGAATTGATAGAACCAGACAATTACTCACCCACCTATAATTGAAAGCCTTTCTTAACTTTTGCTTTCAAATACAGATACGCACACACTCCTCTTTTAAAAACTTTAACATGTAATTCATTGACAAACAGTTATTGGTTATAGATGTCATAATTCCAAAATTCCATCCAGTCCCTTGTTTTCCAAAAAAATGGAATCACTCTCTGGACTCTCCGTTGAGACTAGCTGGTTGGCCACACGAGATCTAGTAACAGATTACAATAATCATTTGTCCATCATACATATCTTCCATGACATATGCATGGGTGTCCTAGGCACCGCGAGCCCGTGCATCGCCAAGTCAGAACCCTCCAGGATCCTCCTTAGGTGTCCTGGCACTTCACTCAAGGATTGCTTCATCAGCCCTCGTCCATCGTACACCGGAAGCACACCATTTTAACCGTACCGAGGATGGTCAAGACCTGGGGGGCTTTGCCGCGTGAGCTGTCCTTTGAATACTCCCTGCCGCCGACTGTTGCAATCGAACTTTCCTTAGAAAAACATATACCAAATGCTCCCTCCAGTATTCTGACGTAAGACAATCCTTTAAGAAAACAAGGTTTCTATGCACCAACGGTGGGAATTACTCTTTTGGAATAACATAAAAACAAACTTTCTTTTCCACAATTCTGGAAAATTTTACCATAACCTCCTTTGTATGGCTGACCATTTCTCATTTTTTAACATTATTTAATTGACTTAAATTAACCCAATTTAGATGTATAGGACTCTAATCTACACAATTTTAAAATTTAAGAGATTACACAATAAGAAAAGTTTAATTAATCTTTTTGTTAATCATTCTAGGATAAAGAAAGGCTAGAATGTAAAGAAGAGAAGGGTGTGGCCTTTTCATCAAGGCATAGCATTTGAATTTACTTCAACCAATAGTAAAACATGAAAATTAAGAAAACCATAGATTTAAAATTAAAAAGTAAGAAAATTTAGCTTACATGGAGTTGTAAGCTTTCCTTTGGCTTGAGGGATTGAGGGTTCTACTCTTGTTTGAAGCAAGAGCAGCCATCAATTACTTTGGAGAGGATTAGGTCAAAAACAATTGAATTATCAAGAAATTCAATGTAAATGGCTCAGGGCAGGAGTAAAGTAATAGTGCATAAACACCATTAAGCTTTTACAAAGGGGGAGGCTTCTATTTATAGGAAAAAGTGAGCCTCAAACCAAGCAAACTTATTCTAGAATTTCCAGATCAGTTTGGTCATTTTTTGACCATTTTTGGGTCAGTTCAGCTTACTTTTTGGAACTAGACTTGAAATAGGAGAGAGGAGAGATGAAATATCTCAATTAATTGATTTTAAATTGAGGGTAATGATGAGAAAAAAAGGCGCCTCCTTCATGAGGGGAGATCCCCACTCTGAGGTGTCAAAATTTAGTTTTTAAATTGTTTTCTTTGGTCCTTGGTCCACTCTTTATCTTAGGTGAGCATTTACTCATTTTTGGGGGATTTTTCTTTTATTCTTCAATTTATCTCCTCCTACATTTGGATTAATCTTATTGGTCCATCAGAACCTTAATCCAAATTTTTTAAAAAATCTGGACCCTTAAGCTAAGGTCTTTTGTGCACAGTATAATTTATTTCTAATGCACCTTAGGAATTTCTTTTTAAACTTCTGTTTCATGGGAATTTATTTTAATGAGAAAGGATATTTTTTCATCCAAAGATATCTAAAAATTGAATTACATCTCTCTAGGCTAAAACAGGTAGAAACAAGATCTTTTATTATTTTGAAAAGGGGATTGATTATAGGGGAAGAAAGTGGACATCTTGAGGGGTTGGGGAGGAATCTTACATCCTCTCCCACTTGAAAAACACGATATGTCCTCATCTCACAAACTGGGTTTCTCCCAGGTGGCGTCTTCAAAAGGATAGAACTTCCATTTGACTAATAATTCTCTCATAATTCTATTCCTGAGAACCTTTTCTCGAACATCAAGGATTTCTTCAGGTTGGAGTTCCATCTGCCCTTGGGTTGAAGAAGTTAAGAGTTCATCATTAAGCACATGATTTGGGCTCGGTACATACTTCTTAAGTAGGCTAATATGAAATATATTATGTACTTTGAGATGAGGAGGCAGAAGAAGTTCATAGGCTAGGTCACCTACTTTCTTTGTAATCAGATATGGCCCACAGTATCTGGGGGATAACTTCTTGTACTTCCCAAGAGATAGAGAACTTCTTTTGGGGCGTACTCGAATGAAGACCATATCTACTTCTTTGAATTTTCTGTCTGACCTCTTCTTATCTGCATACTACCTCTGTCTATCCTAGGTAGCTTTTATATCCTCGTGGATTGATTGCATCTGCTGTTCCATGTTGTCAAGCATCTATCTGGACATCTCGACCCTAATCAATGGGTCGAACCAAGTTAATGGTGTTAGGCAGTCTTGTCCATACAGAGCTTTGAAAGGGCTCATCCCGATACTTCGGTGATAAGAGGCATTGTAGGCGAATTCGACAAGGTGCAGATAGCTTAGCCACTTCTTGGGTTCCCTGCCATAGCATGACCGAAGTATATCTTCGATTACTTGGTTCACCCTTTCTGTTTGACCATCGGTCTCGGGGTGGTAAGCTGTGCTGAGATCCAAGAAAGTTCCTACTGCTTCAAAGAATGCAGTCCAGAATCTTGACGTGAATTTGGGATCTCGATCACTTACTATTCTCCTGGGTAGGCCAAGCAATCTGAAGATTTCCTTGAGGAACACTCTGGCCACATCCACTACAGTGTAGGTTTCTTTTACTGGAATCAGATGGGCAACTTTGGTTAGTCTGTCAACTACCATGAAGATGGAGTTGTAACCTGATTGCACTGAAGCTAGTCCAGTAATAAAATCCATACTGATACATTCCCACTTCATCTGGGGGATGTCTAATGGATGTAACTTCCCAGACATTTTTACTCTCTCGGCTTTGACTTTCTGATATATCAGGCATTGACGTACATGATTAAGTACATCCTTTTTTAGTCCAGGCCAAAAGAAGCTTTTCTTTACAGACATGTAGGTCTTGATAAAACCTGGATGTCCTGCTATAAGGCTATCATGGGCTTCATGACGATTCTACCTTTTTTTTAAATTTTCTTACGAATTTTCTAACGGGGTCAAGAGAACTAAACTATCCTTCACCTGATTAAACCAAATAGAAGGAAAACTATTACAGACATAACTTGAAGAAATCAACGCATTTTTCCTAACCGAAATCAGGCATAGCCGTTGATCTAATCATTTGAGAAAGTCTTCAGGTTTATTTTTTAACTACTCGAGTTCTAAGCGTATTCTTATTATTTCAATTTCATTATTAAAACTCCAGTGATTCCCGCCTAACCACCACCCAACCAACCACTGGAATCGATAGAACCAGACAATTACTCACCCACCCATAATTGAATGCCTTTCTTAACTTTTGCTTTTGATGAATACAGATACACACATACTCCTCTTTTAAAAACTTTAACATATAAAATAATCCATTGACAAACAATTATTAGTTACAGATGTCATAATTCAAAAATTCCATCCAGTCCCTTGTTTCTCAAAAAATAGAATCACTCTGGACTCTTCGTTGAGAAACCAGCTGGTTAGCAAAACGAGATCCAGTAATAGATTATAATAATCATTTGTCCATCATACATATCTTCCACGACATACGCATGGATGTCCTAGGCATCACGAGCCTGTGCATCGCCTGGTCAGAACCCTCCAGGATTCTCCTTAGGTGTCCTGGCACTTCACTCAAGGACCGCTTCGTCGGTCCTCGTCTATCATACCGGAAGCACACCATTTTAATCATACCAAGGCTGGTCAAGACCTGGGCAGGCTTTGCTGCATGAGCTGTCCTTTTTGAACACTCCCCGCCAGCTGTTGCAACCGAACTTCCCTTAGAAAAACATATACCAAATGCTCCCTCTAGCATTCTGGCGTAAGACAGTCCTTTAAGAAAACAGGGTTTCTATGCAAATTTTCAATACAAGGAGTATTTCTTGAATCAGTATCCCTAAAACTTCTTGATCGAATTATTGAATTTCATAACAGAACTCCTCGAATTCAGTAACCTTGATCCACAGATCAATTTGAAGGGTCTCAAACTTAGTTTCAGATTTGGTGAGAGTTTTCAGTGTATTTTTGTAAACTGGTCACATCTTCTTTCCTCGAAACTGAGAAAGAGTTTGGTCTTGGTCATAGTTTGATTCAGGGTGGTTCGAGTCTGATAAGATTTTTCCTGAACTATCTTTCTCGAAAAGATTTGATAATTCAGTTACTAAATTATTGAATTTCATTCTTTGAATATTCACTTAACTAATTTCTAAATTAGTTACTAATTCTAATGAGGATAAATTAATCATTTATCTGAATATTTCAACTTCGATAGATTTCTTAAATTTTCTTTTTACAAACCGTGTGAATATAAAACGATAGAATTTACTCTCTTAGAGTATTTAATTATTCATTTATCAATTTCTCATAGAATTTAAGAGAATTTTAATTTTGATATAAAATTTATTTATGCATCTATTTATGCATAAAAATCAACTTCAATGGGAATAACACTTCTATAAAAGAAAATCATTTTATGCATAAAATCAATTTTAATAGGAATAACAGTTTTAAAATAAAAAAAATTTCTTTATGTATCTATTTATGCATAAAAATTAATTTTTACAAGAATAACGCTTTTATAATAAAATTTCTTTTATGCATCTTTCTATGCATAAAAATCAATTTTAATGAGAATAACACTTTTATGATAAAAAAATTTCATTATGCATCTTTCTATGCATAGAAATTAAATTTAATGAAAATAACTCTTTTATAATAATAAGAAATTCCCTACATCTTTCTATGCATAGAATTATGCATCTTTCTATGCATAGAAATTAAATTTAATGAAAATAACACTTTTATAATAAAAAAATTTTCATTATGCATCTTTCTATGCATAGAAATTAAATTTAATGAGAATAACACAAAAAATTTCCATTATGCATCTTTCTATGCATAGAAATTAAATTTAATGAAAATAACACTTTTATAATAAAAATTCCATTATGTATCTTTCTATGCATAGAAATTAAATTTAATAAAAATAGCACAAAAATTTTCCATTATGCATCTTTCTATGCATAGAAATTAAATTTAATGAAAATAACACTTTTATAATAATAATAAAATTCCATTATGCATCTTTCTATGCATAGAAATCAAATTTAATGAAATAACACTTTTATAATTAAAAAATTTCATTATGCATCTTTCTATGCATAGAAATCAAATTTAATGAAATAACACTTTTATAATTAAAAAATTTCATTATGCATCTTTCTATGCATAGAAATTAAATTTAATGAAAATAACACTTTTATTAAAAGAAATCCATTATGCATCTTTTTATTAAAAGAAATCCATTATGCATCTTTTTATGCATAGAAATCAATTTTAATAATTAATGATAGTGATATCCATGCATATTCATAGGTGAATATGTACATAGAGTAATTAGAATATTTCTTTTAGAATGCACCAACGGTTGGAATTACTCTTTTGGAATAACATAAAATCAAACTTTCTTTTTCACAAAATTCTGGAAAATTTTACCATAACCTCCTTTGTATGGCTGACCATTTCTCAAATTTTTACATTCTTTAATTGACTTAAATTAACCCAATTTAGATGTATAGGACTCTAATCTACACAATTTTTCAAATTCAAGAGATTACACAATAAATATCTCAATTAATTGATTTAAAATTAGGGATAATGATGAGAAAAAAGGCACCGCCTTCATGAGGGGAGATCCCCACTCTGAGGTGTCAAAATTTAGTTTTTTAATTGTTTTCTTTGGTCCTTGGTCCACTCTTCATCTTAGGTGAGCATTTACTCATTTTTGGGGGGTTTTCCTTTTATTCTTCAATTTATCTCCTCCCTACATTTGGATTAATCTTATTGGTCCATCAGAACCTTAATCCAAAATTTTCAGAAAATCTAGACCCTTAGGCTGTCTTTTGTGCAGAGTATAATTTATTTCTAATGCACCTTAGGAATTTATTTTTAAACTTCTGTTTCGAGAAAATTTATTTTAATGAGAAGGGAAATTTTTTCATCCAAAGATATCTAAAAACTAAATTATCTCTCTCTAGAACATTTTCTCTCTCTAGGCTAAAACAGGTAGAAACAAGATCTTTTATTATTCTGAAAAGGGGATTGATTACAGGGGAATAAACTGGGCATCTTGAGGGGTTGGGGAGGAATCTTACAAATATGAATGACTAGCAATAATTATAACAATCTTGATTAATTTGCATTTGAAGTTGAAATAAACTTGAATGATAAATATGAAACTTAGCAATCATAAGGTTGAGTCAAGCGTAAGAGGGTCGTACCTTACATATATTCGATTGCAATGATGTTCTACGTTGAGAAAAATGAGGAAGCAATGAGAAATATAATTATTCTTCCAAACCTAACTAGGGTTATAATAAATTATGACCTTATAAGAAATAAAACTTATAGTAATATGGTTTGAATTTCTACACATAAATATTTAAGCATGATCACTATGGTAAGGATAGAAATGAGAAACTTACTTGGAAGGTACTCGAATCACAGTCTGAAATGAGAAACTTACTTGGAAGGTACTCGAATCACAGTTTGAAATATAAAACTTACATAGAAATATTGAAAGAATTATTTACTAAGTTATAGAGGGTAGTAAATTACTTGTAAGTGTCGGATAGCTTTGCTACAAAATACATCATTAAAAGAACACAAATATCACAAGTAGATGTGATGTTTTAATTTGTTGTGATGATTAAAATTATGAAAAATAGAGAAACTTACTTGGGTTAGATTGCAGAATATCAGTTAGAAGGAAACAAATCAACAACTAACAATTTTTATTTTATGCAAGTAATCAAATTACACAAGGTGAATACTTAACTTGTAAATCTTTGGAGATTTTGCATATACTAATATATAGGTTAGTTTCAATATAATATTAACTTGAATTGGTAATTTATAAAATTTAAAAAGTGTAGTTATTACTTAGCTTGAACTGTGAAAATATACACTTGTAACAAAATACATGTATTAAGCATTATAATCAAAATTATATATATATATATATATATATATAGATATTTACAATAATTATCTTATGCAAAGTTTGTTGACTTGAGCTGTAAAATAAATGGTTAGATAAGGCACAAAGTATCCATACAATAATTTGTAGGTGTTGATACTTAGCTTGTGAAGTGTCGAGTTGAAGTATAAAAATGATTAGTAAGGCACAATTATCGACATAGGAAAATTAATTTGGCAAAGTTTCTGTTGTTACCTCGTGGTCCATAGAGCTTGAAAAATACTTCCAATTTTGAAGAAGAATCCTTGAGAGTTTTCCCGATTGTCTGAAAACTGTCTGATTTTTTTGTTTTATATATATATATATATAATCACATTACAAAGCTTATGAGGTTTACTATTAAAAATATTTTTAGGATTTTTAAACTAAAATTTAAATATATACATATGATGTAAGAAGTTTGTTTCATAAGCTTAATAATATAAGCTTTGAATTAAGGCTTTAGAATTTTTAAGTATAACTTTAAAGCCTTAAAAATCTTATAACAAGCTTATTAAAAACAAGGTTTTTCAGTGTAGGGTCACGCGTAGCAGAAAGGGGACGGAGACAAACAATTGGAGCCTCAAGGGAGATAAAGAGAATTGGGGAGGGCGGCCATTGCTTATCTTTCTCTTTCTTCTCTTGAACCCTTTTGAGAATAACTTTTAAGAATAAGCTTTTAAAGCTTATATACGCTTTATATTATAAAACTTATTAATAAGCTTTATTTAGCCAAGCTTTAAAGCTTTGAAAGAAAACGATGAACAATCGCCTAAATAAAAATAACTAAAATAAAAAAAAGATACCATAGCAAAACTGAAGAGCATAAAATCAAAGAACATAAGATTGGGTGCAATCTTACCCCCATGCCATGTAGCTCCACTTCCACGACATGAGTATTTAGAGAATTATATTCATAAAAATATCCCAAGGAGCTAATAATAGATGTGCGTACAATTTGGGCTTGCTTTTCCCACTTTGGGTATTGCTTTACACATAGTTCCTAAGGTTTATACATATCAAAACCTAAGGTTTATACATATCAAAACCTTTGCCCAAATATAAATGCTAATGGGCCTTTACACATGAAATAACTTTGTGCATACAATATCCTTGTGCACATTCACACATATAATAACCTTGTGCATATTCGCACATTTAATAACCTTGTGCACATTTGCACATTCCATTAAACCAATTTCTGCACACCCTAAATCAAGCATATTTATCTACGATTATTAAGCATAAAAAATATGATAAAAATATATATACCTGTAACAAAACCTACACAAAGGAAGAAACCTCAACAACAAAGGTACCAAACCCCAATTCAAAAACTTCATACATGCCTACTCTATGATTAAGGGTATCATAATGGCCATTCTAGCATATCGACATCTAAAGTAATAATCAAAGAGAGAAAAGGCTCATCACTCACCAACATCAATTACCAAGGATTGCTAGGAGGCTTGGAGTAGCCCACCACTCACATAGACACAAGCCTTGTAGTGAAGCTTACCAATAGGATACAACCAAAACTTAAGGCATCTTGCAAGATGTAAAAATTAAGACCTTTGGATTAAGTTTCCAACACACATTTGTGGTGATGGATTTTCAGAGAAGAGGGTCATACATGATGATCCTCGGAAGGCCTTACATGAGAGAAGCAAGATTGGCTACTTTTTTAGAGAATGATCCTTAGAGGGAAACTAATCGCATTTATATATGCAAAGGTAACCAGTCCTCAAAGATAAACCTAAAGATAGGGAAGACTCATCCCATGGGTTGAGGCATTCTTGCCATTAAGTTCGACACAACGGTTCGAATCACTTCGGTCAACATATGTAAATGTGCGACAAGTTGTTGGATAGTGCGGTTGGAAACTAGGACTATTAACTTTTCTAGGAGCCCTGATGACTCTGAGGGTTAGGTCCATGTCTTGGCAACCATGGAAACTCTTCCACAAAGCTTAGAAGAAGATTTACATGACTAGATTAGATGGGAATCACCTCCCTTGCTTATGCTTAGTGCAACATACTTTTTGGGAGCTAACAATAACTTTGAGCTAGGAGTACCCTGGTAATTCATCTAGCGCAAGGACTGATCAACTTCTGTGTTGCCCATAGTCACCTAACCAAGGAGGAGAAAATCACATAGAAAGCCTAAGAAATATCTTCTTGCTATGGAGATGGATCTTCACTAGCTTCACTCTCTTGAGGCTGTAGATTCACATGAAATCTACACCCCATGGTGGGAAGCTGACCTAAACAAGGTCACCATTCAGAGCAAGATAGTGAAAGCCTAATAAATATCTTCTCCCCACCATGGAGATGAATCTTCACTAGCTTCACTATCTTAAGGCCATAGATTCACATGAAATCTTAGTGGGAAGACCTAAACAAGGTCCCCATTTAGACCATGACAATGATTTATAATAGTGACAAGGAGCCCATGAGCTCTAAGCAAGCCATGAAGCTCTATTGAGCTACCCTCAATAGAAGCTCAATAATGTTAAGGGGGCAAGGTAGAGAACAAAGAAAAACTCAAGAGCTTGTTTGAGACTCAAGAGGAAGACCTAAGACAAGTACCTGAGTACTTTAAGTCTTACAATATCAGGGGCAAAGTGGCACATGACAATTAGGCTCAAAGAAGCCTAGGTGGAGAGCCACATGCTGCATATGATGGCCCCATCAAGGTGAAAGAAATAAGTAGTATTGGCCCAGGTGGAGAACCCGAGCCAATCTTCATGCTAATGATCTCCCCCTTGAGCAAGATGGAGAATTGATAGCCTTGCTCAATGAATTTCAATATGTGTTTGCCTTTGAAAATACACACACATGAAGGGAACTACTATGGAGGTGGTGAAACACACCATCCCTCTACATGAAGGCACAAAACCATCCAAACAACGAGCTTATCACATGAATCCCAACAAGTACAATCAAATGGTCAAAGAAGAGCTTATCACATGAATCCCAACAAGTACAATCAAATGGTCAAAGAAGAGCTAGACAAGCTCATTAATGTGGGATTTGGGTACGAGATCAAGCACACTAATTGGGTGTCGTTAATTCTGATCATTCCCAAAAAGAATGGAAATCTTAGTCTTAACCTCAAAAAGGTTAATGCTACTATAGCTACCCTTGCCACATGTTGGAAAGAGTTATAAGAGCAAAAGATTATGTCACATACACCTAGCACTAACACAGCACTACCCACATATTGATCATAAACTTAGCAAAAACCAAGGGCTTAATCCATTGTACCCAAGGAACCTTTATGCACACATCATGGCTGATGATACAACTTTCACATCGTGCCCTTGTGCCAAGAGCCTAGAAAGCGGCCTCTGGATCTTTTGAATCCATTCGCCAAAATGTCTCTCACCATTTGGAAAGCTCATGCTCCCTCGACCTTGAAATGCTCTGCACTGTCTGAGGTTGCCTACTCCAGGCTCTTTGACTGCTTACTTCAAAGTTGAATCTTGGGATTTCTTCTTATTGGCAAACTTGGATGTTCCTCTAGGTGCTACCGAACTCAAACCCCCCTCGGCATTCTCTTTAGGGTTGCCTACCTATTTGACCAAATGTCATGCCATATTTTATCTACCTAAAGTAGCCTCTTTCCTTTTGATAAGGTCAACCTCACAGCTATAACTAATCCCCTTGGGGCCCAGATACCCATCCTATCCTTCCACAATACAAATAATTTAGGGAAGGTTGAGATACTAGATGGGTCACTTCTTTGGATCCCACTCATTAAGGATCTCGTGCGATAAGCCCTACATCTCTCGGCCCATGCATCTAAATAGTGGAAAAAGGGCCACAATCGATGTTCAACACCTCATTGTTGCTAACAACAACCTCAATTCCAATGGGGCTAAATTTGACAACACAATCGTCTTGGAATGGGTGCCATCGCCCATGTGCTCACCTTCCTCACTCACCAGAAGACCTAGGACTACCACAACAATGAAGATGTTTTCTAGCCAACTGACAAATCGGGCCAAAGTCTTCACTGGGCTCCAAAGCCCTTGTAAGAACCTGATAGGCAAGGTACATTGTGTACATATGCTCAAAGATCCTTTGTCATGCCATTGACAAAGAGCTTCCTTGCAGTGGCGTGTTCCATAGACACCTCTAAGCCCCAACTTCTTCGAAAGAAACATAAACATGAGTCATCCAATACTCTATTTATTTCTTCCCCAAGGCTAGTAATGGAAGAAAATTTACATGGTCACTCTTCATTAGCTCCAGCCCAATCGTGACCTCAATCTCCTATTACCATAATCTACATCCCCCAGTCCACTCACAAGAAGAAGCTTCTCTTGGCTCCACCAGTGATATGTTTGGGCCTTATGACATCTTTTCCCTTGAATCGCATCTAAGAAAGGCACCAGGGAGCCTAAGATGATGATGCCCACATCAAGAGGGTTACTCAGTGGGAAAATGAGATGGCTCTCAACACTCTCTCCAAATCTATCCACCAGTTCCCACTTCATCCCAACCTTTGCCACCATGTCTGCTTTAGTCAGCCTTTGCCCTTGGAAGCATCCCATACCCACCTTTGTGCAACACCCTTATGGATATTATTATTGATTGGTCTCTCACATACCATCTCTTTCCACTAAAATCCCCCCTAGTACATCCAACATTAACACTCGAAACTTATTGGCCATGTCATTGAAATCTCCAAACATCATATCCTCTAGCAATAACAAGAGTTGTAATCTCTCTCTCATAATTCAAGCAATACAATCAATTGAGTAGTCATGGATCTCTACACATGTTTCTCTTTGCGAAATCTCACATTGCGGATTACCCCTTAACACTTGCTAATTTTGCTAAATGAAAGCAACCACAACTTTTGTCATTCATAATAAAGAAACTTCATCAAAAAGCAGTCATCACTGTTACGAAATCGAGTTCATAGTAGGGCTCCTCTTTACCTTGGGTAGCCTGAGATGCTTGCACAAAAGCAGGCATCGAGAGAAGCTACCCAATGAGCTAAAAACAACCGCTACAAAAAGCATACTACCCAACACACTAAAAATAGATGCTGCAAAAAGCGTGCAATGTTGCAAAAAGCATGCTACCCAATG
This sequence comes from Cibotium barometz, assembly GCF_041138505.1. NCBI lineage: Eukaryota > Viridiplantae > Streptophyta > Polypodiopsida > Cyatheales > Cibotiaceae > Cibotium > Cibotium barometz. The sequence goes on along the minus strand of NC_141047.1, from coordinate 20,118,782 downwards.
TGCAAAAAATAGATGTTGCAAAAAGCGTTCAACGCTGCAAAAAATGTGCTAACTAATGTGCTGAAAACATCCGCTACATAAAGTATAAAAACCAACCTTGCTTACATTGTCAAGGAGGTGGCCCAGAGGTTGTTGCCCGAGTTCCTTGAAGGTTTGTACCTCCACAAGGTCCCCCAACCAGTGCTACGCTCATGAAGGAGGCATTAAGACAATGTAACACTTCTTTAACAACGACGACATGCTTCACGTTGTGAGCATTCGGCACGACAAAGCCACATACAGAACTGACTTATTTTGAACGGATGAAACATGAGGGTCTCTCTCTATTCAACACTAGATGCTGCTGCAAGTATGGCTACCCAAGCATGCTAAAAACAGATGCTCCAACAAGTATAAAAACCAATAGGGGTAGGCTGAGGAAGCACCGAATTGTTTTGAACAAATGCAACACAAGAGTCTCTCTATTCAACCAAGGTAACCAAGGTGGTGCCAACAATAAGTTTTCTATCTAGCAACTTTTGTCTTTTGATCTTTGCCTCAACTTCTTGGCCCTTGTCTATGGTGGTGTCTTTGTGAATGCTATCAATTTTGTTTGTAGCTTTAACACTTGTAGCAATATAAGATCTTCATAATAGTTGACTGCCTCCTTATTGTGCAAGCATAGGATCTTTTAACACTTGTGGTGTCTTTGGCGGTGTCTTTTAACACTTGTGGTAGTATAGGATCTTCAGAACAGTTGATTGCCTCCTTATTGTGCAAGCATATCCTACCCATGGATTCCAAGAGACAACATCTTGTGGTAGTATAGGATCTTCAGAACAGTTGATTGCCTCCTTATTGTGCAAGCATATCCTACCCATGGATTCCAAGAGACAACATCTTGAGAAGCCTTACTAAACACTTATTGTGTTTATGATATCAAGTTTGTTTGCACTTTAACACTTGTGGCACTATAGGATCTTCAGAATAGTTAATTGCATCCTCACTGTGCGTGCATATCCTACCCGTGCATTCAAGACACAGTGCCTTGAAGAAGCCTTACTAAACACTTGTTGTGTTTATGCAAGAAAACCATAGTTGGCATACATATCAACCAAGGTAACCAAGGTAATCACAAACTTGACTTTCTGTTCATGTAATCGTTCTTCACGTTGGTAAGCCTAGCGCTCTCTATTCCAAGCCTGCAAGCTTGTAAATCAAGCTTTTCATCCACCACCCTTCTTGCAATCAATGCACTCCAAGAGACAACATCCTAAGAAAGAAGCTCCTCAAGCATGCCCTCTTTAGGCTTAGCTATTTGATCAAGCTGCTATAGGTAACATGGCAAACCAAAACTTGGGAAAGATATGCCTACGAAGAAGTCGTGCTGCAGATGAAAACTGAGCCACTAGGAACATTGAATATTTCAGCAGAGGATGCTACAAGGCCTCGACACAGTGAAGTTAAAGCTCATCGCAGGATGCCATCATGTTGAGATCGACATTAACTGAAGGAACATTGAATATTTCAGCAGAGGATGCTATGAAGCTCATCACAGGATGCAATCATGTCGAGACCGACATCAGCTACTGAAGTAGCCTTGAATTACCTTCAAATACCAATAATCACAAAGGGTGACAGTGTGTAGTATATAGACTTGTCACCACCAAAGCTACGGCAAAGGTTGGTTTCACGTGAGCAAAACATTGTCTGTTAGCCTTGGAAGTCCTAGTGTGAATAGCCCTACACACGGGCAAATTTTACCATGTGTTGTGGTAAGGGTTTTTTCCCCGTGTGTGAACACGTTCTAGTGTGTTAGCCACGTCAGGCCTAGGGCTAGGGCTACTAGTACTTTATACTCCACACATTCATGATTATTGTGTGACGAGTACGTCTAGTTATCACATCTCGTCTCACTCTCTGATCTCGATAATACGACTGTGTCTACGTGTGTGTCTCTGTGTATGTCTACGTGTGTGTCTCTGTGTGTGTACAGAGCATCTACTCCCTCATCCAACATTGGTATTAGAGTGGTGTATTAGAGCCTGGATTCAAAGCTTGGTTTCAGAGCCAATATCTCCATGCCATTAATCTTTGAAGCGGAAAAGCACGTGGTATCATTACTTTACACCGCCGTATATCCTGGGTATGCTTCTCTCTCTCTCTCTCTCTTCCTTGTCTCTCCTCTCTCTTGTCTCTCTCTCTCTCTCTCTCTCTCTCTCTCTCTCTCTCTCTCTCTCTCTCTCTCTCTCACACACACACACACACACACACTTGTATCTCTTCTATTTTATCTTAGTCTCCCTTACCTGTCTCTCCCCTACCATCTCTTTTTTAGTGCTTGTCTCTTGTCTCCCTCTCTCTCCCCCTTCTCCTTCTCTTTGCCCCTTCCTCCCTCCTCCTTGTCTCTATCACCCTTAACCCTCTTTCCTTGTCTATTTTATTAGTAGTCTATCATTGTCTCTCCCTTCCAACTCATTTTTTCTATTCCTTCTTATCAATCTTGGTGTCTTTGGATTGAAGCTCATACATTATAAGGGAGATAGCATCCTCTCTCTCTTCATGTCTTTCTCTTGTCCCCATGTCACCTCTTGCATCTCCCTTGCTTTTCATGTTTTCTCTCTTTTATCCTTTTGTTTATACGAGGCCACAAACTTATCATTCATTTCTTAATACAGTACGCTAAACTTCATTTTATGTGTAGAGATCCTTCGAGTCTACAAACTTAACACTACCTTATTCATCCACACATTATAGAGAATGTCAGTTGTTTATTACTTTCTATGACATGTTGAGCACAAACATTGTTGAAAATGTCAATCATATCTCATTGTTGCAAAACCCCAACATGCATTGCTCTCACCCTCTCTCTGTTAATTTATATGTAAAATAATATTATGCCATAATCATAAATAATTGTTAAATCCAATCACTTGAATATTTGTAAACAAATATGTTTATTACACTACAATGACATCTTCATTAAGATACCCTCCATAACGTCCTCTTCGGATCAATACAAACAATGTTTATTCCTAATTTGCATGCTACCATTGCATAATCTATGGTAGCATGACATCTTCATTAAGATACCCTCCATAACATCCTCTTTGGATCACATCCTACATAAAGCTCTACAATCACTTGCCCTTCTTTTAAATGTTGCTTCAATAGGCTATCCCAAAAGTCGTATCAACGTTGATATCCACCTGCAAAGAAAACATTTCTCTAAATTCCACATAATATGCAACACCCATAATCTAGAGTACTTACATGTTTATACCATACCTCGCCACCATGATGTCCCATATGGGCATCTTCCCTAGTGCATCATGGTGCAAGGATCAATGATATAATTAGGCAAGAAAGGTTGTATGCTTATGAAGGTAGCAACAACAAGGGTATATGTATGCTTATGAAGGTAGCAACAACGAGGGTATATGTCTACACAAGAGTATGAGATGATTTTGTATCAGAAAGTGATGTTTAATGGCAAGCTTTTATGAGAATCATAAGCACCTCTATGGTTAGTGTTGCTCATGTCTTATCCAAACACCTTTCCAATCTTCTTTATACACCGCACATTTAATAGGGTGTCTAATACAAAGCCATATTACTCGGCCTTTCCTATCATGGTTTTCCCTTGATACATAGTACCAATGACAAAAAGGGAGGCATGGTCGTCTAAGATGGTCTCACAAATCTTAAGCAATAAAAGCTCGTTTCCATCTACGTTTTATAGATGTAAAACATGAGAATTTGTACCCAACATAAACACAATAACACCTAAGGTCTTAATGTTGAATAATTCCTCTTGATCACTCACATGTACAGAGATTCCATGGTGGGATAATGTCATCGGTAGGGCAGCTATGAACAAAACCTCCTGTGGGCAACCTCACTACAATACAATCACATCATTTGCTTGTATTGACACCTTTAATATTAAAGGTCCAATTTGCCTCTTTCATGCTTTGTAACATATCAAAAAGACATGCTAGCTCCTCTGGACACTCTTGGTTCCCAATTGCATGGACTATCTTAAAAGGATTCCCAATAAATGCTCTTACCTTTGGAAAATTATGCCATGCTACACCACGTTGAGAAGAGTTACACATTAATTATCATTACACAATATAAAATATTATCATTACACGTGTTGCGTACACCTGTCCATAGTACCGAGGCTTCTATAACAATAGAGGAACTAGCACTTTGATGTTACAACACTCTCGGAACACCAAGGACTACTGTAAAGGGCGTACGATGAGATACTCCTACAAAGCATACATTTTGTAATAAGTACATGCACTACACATATACATTAGATTGTCATTACTATTTAATAAAATCATACCGCACAAATTCACTTGGATTGGGGTCAAAACACCTAGGCTAGGTTGATTATTATGTTGAAATGGTGCATTTGGTGCTTCACCTCGTGCCAAGCTTTTCTAGGCCCATAACTAATCCATTTACGTTAGTATTCCAACTATGTAATAATAAAACCCATCACCTCTTGTTTTTGCTAAGCATCTTTGGACTCATAAATAACTAAATCATCTACATTAGTATCCCAACTATTTAATAATAAAACTAATCAATCACGAGTAAAAGAGTACCTTACTTGTGTTGTTGCATGATCCACTTTGTCAATTTGTGGGGTTTCCTCGATGGGCTGAGTGTTATCATCAAAATCAATTTTGTCATACTCTAATGCGGAGACATGAGATTCATCTTCTTCCCCTCTTGCCTTTACTTCTTCCTCTTCATTCGTGGCATCCTTCTTTGGCACTTTTTTCCCTTCATCATCATCATCCTCTTCATCTTCATCATCATCCCCTTGATCTTTCATAAGCCCTTTGCCCTTTTCTTGAAGATATTATTGGTCACATAGAATTTGAGTGTTCACAATATAAATCACGATTCAAAAAGATATAAGATACAATATTAGAAATCAACTGAAATATCTAATTATATAGTACATACTATCTTGGATTGCTTTAATTTCTAAGCCCGAATGTACATCTCTTGGGAAATTTTCCATTTGGAATGTCAAGGAATAGTGGACATCTCTTGTATATCCCTGCATCACAAAGTTCTCAAAGTTGTTGTGTATACATTATATTCTTATGTCCTAGATCTCGGATCCCACCACTCGTTTATGATGGCTTGCACAACTGCAATATATTTCTCGGCATGGCACTTACGAATCCATTTACATATAATTGATTCTGTTTAGATTACGAATATAAGAACACAATAAAGTAGTAAGTATTCTTTCTATATTGTTACGCACCTAAATACAACACGCTTAGTAGCTTTGAGATGACAGCAAGGTTTGAAGCTACCACACCTTGTTTTTTCTGGAACCCCACCATTTGCTCAAACAGATTCCCAAAATATAGTCTCTTGAGATCGCAGATGTCCTGCTAAAATGTATCTAGAAAATATATTTTGTATATTTGCAAGGACTACTTGTATGTTATACTCATTTGTTACTTTTGCAAGGACTACCACACCTTGTGCTCCAATCTCATGCCATATCACTTCTCATCTTAGTCAATCTTTGAATAAACTTGCATTCGTTGCGTTGCCATTGAACTTGTATTAATACAAGATACAGTGCTTTGTATATATTAAGGAAATAGGGAAAATGATTATTACTTACTCTTCTAAGTCATTTAACCTCTACGAATCTCCATCAATCAAGATATCTAAAATCATAGCTTTCTAGACATTTGGCAATGTGCTAGATGCAAATTATACAACCTATCCTCTATCAAACAATATGGTTTGTCATCCCAATTTACTTGCACTAGACTGTAATACATAACACCAAAATCAAACCGCAACATTAAAACCAAAATATGTCATTGCCTACCAAAAAGACTAAGAGGGAAGAGCATAGGTTTTGTTACTCAAAGATTTTTGGTCATTTGGCAATGTGTTAGATGCAAGCTATACAACCTATTCTCTGTCAAACAATCTGGTTTGTCATCTCAATTTACTTGCACTAGATTGTACCACACAACAGCAAAATCAAACCAAAATATGTCATTGTCTAACCAAAAAGACTAAGAGGGAAGAGCATAGGTTTTCTTACTCAAAGAAGCCTTCTCCTTGTGTAGGGTTTGCAATCACAGCCAATTGTCTAGTAGCATGCCTCCACTTTCTCTCATCTTTATAAAATGTAGTTCTCCATCTATCTTTAAACTCATTTGCAGGAAAGGTATCTATAAGGGGTCAATATCTCGGGTGGCAGTGATGTACTCATCCTATATTTCACAGGTTACTACATTATTATGACAATATATAAATATTATAAGGGGTCAATATCTCGGGTGGCAGTGATGTACTCATCGTATATTTCACAGGTTACTCATCCTATATTTCACAGGTTACTACATTATTATGACAATATATAAATGTTAATCATATATTACAAATGTTAGAAGATAGGAGATTATATTTGGAATACTGTTTGGGATAGTTCTGAAAGTCCATAGTTGTACCAAGTGGGTGACTTTTTTTTTTGCATCAAGGGCATGCTTCTCTATCCATGCCTTGTTCATCACCTTTGTGTGCTTCATAATTGTTTCTTTATTTGCTAATCCGAGTGCCTTAATGAGGCAAACTTTACCCATAAGAGACAACAAAACGTAGCACACTTCATTCATCCTCTAGCAAATAATTTATGAGTTATGAGACGAAGATAAAACATATTGCACTTGGACCATCCTAAGTCAAAGACATTTAAGACATATATTCTTATAATGTGTACATTCCCTTACTTATTTAAGCAAGCTATGATTGTAAGGACCTCTCCCTCGCTATTCTCATTACATTTAAAAGGATAGCGTCAACACATGGATGTCTTGATACAACATTCTTGAGTGTTGAATTCAGTGCGAACCTAATTAGTCCATTGCTATTTTAAAAAACTTAACACAGCGTTCAAAAAGTTCACAATTTAAGATAACTCACATTTACTAATCTCCTCCATCCATGCCACATAAAACATCTTCTTGGACAAGAATTCCCACTCCATGTCCTTGATTACATTCTCGAACTCCTCATTTTTCATTCACCACATATGTCATCCCATCTACTGACATCATCATGTGATACTTCTCTAATAGGATTGTGAGATGAGGAGATAGAGAAAATGAACCTTCATTGATTGGCAACATAGCCATTTGTGTAGAATTACCTTGCTAGTTTCTTGTAACTAAACTGCACTCTTCTTATAGAGGGGTTAGGCACAAGTCACACACAAGGGAATAGGTGGTAAATGAGTGGATCTCTTCACCTACAATGTACACATAGAGGTTTTGCTTGTTACTCATAATAAGACCTTATGCAAGATTACTTAAAAAGTGGATAACAATTACCTTTGCTCTATTTAGACTGTCCTCTGTAGGAGTCCTAGGCATAGAGAGTTACATGTCTGACCATGTAGTGGTCTTCATTCTCACTTTCTTTTTTAGTTTCCTCTTCACCTCTTCTACTTCCCTTCTTTATTTCATGGATTTTGAAGAAGCACCTTTCTTTATAGACTTAGAAGATCAACTTGGATTTCTTCGTGGAGGTACCCAATCGTCATCTTCTTCTTCTCGCATTATTTCCCTCCTCTTCTTCGTGCTTGATACCTCCTGGCTTGCTTGTCTGGTAGTAGTGCTCTTTAAGTGTTGTCCGCACTTTGAAGATTTAATTACATATTGGGTTTCGAGTGTGGGTCAATCTAAGTATATAAGATAAATTAATTTAACTAAAATAAAAAAATAAACATAATTACCAACAAGGAAACAATAGATATAAAAACACTTAAGCAATCTCTTGATGGCCATACAATGATGTATCCTTTGCTTTAATTTAATATGGAGACATCACTATCTTCAAGAGGAAAAGGAAGCGGTACTTCTCCCACTTTGACATCTTCAATCGACACACCAACATATGCAGATGGGAAAGGAACTCCATGCATGGTATCGATAGTGGAGTTTACATACAACACGGTGCCAATAGCTACTTTCATATCGTTGAAAGTTAAAAACACCCCTGCCTCTTTTTTGAGTTGAGGAGGTGCCATATCCAAGAGAAAAGAAAGACATGAGAAAAAAGAGGGAGAAAAGTAAGAGATTGATAAATAAAAGGAGATTGAAAAGAAAAAAAGAAAGAGGAAAAGCAAACAAAGTGAAAAATAATAGGGAGATAAGAAAAGGGAGGGAAGAGAAAGATATAAATAAGGAAAGTGAAAAACAAAAACAAAGGAAGAGATATAAATAGGGAAGCATGACAAACTTTAAAGGTTTTGAAAGAAAAAAGAGAGAAAGATATAAATAAGAAAGCAAGACAAACTTTTAGGGTTGCTTATATAGACAAAAGATAGAAAAGAAAAAGAGGAGAGAAAGAGATAGAAGGGAAAGAAAGAGAAAGAGAAGGGAAGAAAAAGAGAATAGCTTTTCAACAAGAAAGAAGGGAGGGAAAAAAAAGGAAAGGCAAGAGAGGGGAGGAGGGGGAGAGAGAGAGGAGAAGCTAGAAAGGAAGACAAAAGAGGGGAGGCGAGAGAGAGAGAGAGAGAGAGAGAGAGAGAGAGAGAGAGAGAGAGAGGGCAAGAGAGAGGAAGAGAGAGGGAGAGAGGGAGGAGGGGATGTGAGAGAGAGAGAGAGAGGGGGGGGAGGCGAAAGAGTGAAAGTAAAGGGGAGAGAGGGAGAGGGAGAGGGAAATACCCTTACTACTTAAGAGGGGGTTTCCCTTAGTGAGGGGACCCCCTCATTAAGGGCGACTGCCCTTCTCACTAAGGGCATCCTCACTTAGTGAGAAGGGTGTACCTTAGTGAGGGTGACGCCCTTAGTAAGGGCAACCTTACTAAGGTCACCCTCACTTTGGGGCGACCTTACTAAGGTCGTCTTTACTAAGGAGACCTTAATCTTAAGGTCGTCCTCCTTAGGTGACTTTAATTTAAAGGTCATTTTTATTAAGAGTAATCTTAATTTTAGTAAAGTTGTTTTAAGGGTAATTTTAATGATGTTAATTTTTAATTAAAAATTTAATAAATAAATTTATTTAAATAAAATACAAAGAAATAAAATAATAATATTTATAATTAAAATAATTTATATATGAGAGTTAGTTATATAAAATTTTATTAACAAATATTCTCGTTGAAAATAAATTTTAGATTTTATGTATTAATGACACTATTTATAATGATTGAAGAATTTTTTACGAGACTGTTAGAAATAATATAGTTTTTATGAAAAATATTGAGATATCGAGCTCAACTAGTGCTACGGGCGGACATTGATGACCCACCTGGGTGATAGCTTCCGCATCTACACCACTGGCATGGTTGGTGAGATTATGGGTGATATGTGGCCAGTGGGATGACAGGCTGTAGCCAATTTGGATTACTAGAGACTGGCATAGTCATAGCGTCAGCTCATTTAGTTGGGTTCACATTATGGACCGACCCTTGTATGTTGTGGTAGTTGAGTACTAACCCATATAGTGTGTACTCTTATCTTTATGTTATGTTGGTTGAGTAGAGAAGAAGAAGATAGAAGAAAATTCAACTATCCATATCTCTCTCTTGTGTCTTGCTCTCTCTTGTGTGTGTATGTTTGCTAGGGTTTGAAGCTCTCCCTCTCCCCCACATTCTCTTTAAAAAATATATATTTTTAATTTATTTTAATATGTATAGATTTAGTGTTTAAAATTCAATTTTGTTTTTATTAGTTTGTTGTAGATTTGTGAGTTATTTTGAGTTGTTTTTTGTGAGACATATAGCACTTTAGAAATAGAGATATCTTTCTCTTCTATCTTCTTTTAGTCTGTGTTTTTGTTTATTGACATAGAGAACACAACATTTCATATTTTTGTAGGAGGTCTAGAGAGTGATCCTATTGTTAGGACTGTGTAGGGACGTTTTCATATTACTAGACCTTATGATTATGTTGGAATGTTATCTACTCATTCTCGATCGAAGGTTTTTGCAATCAAACCACAAGATGATGGCATAGATCATCTTAAATCTATCCAATTAGCTAGACTCGCAGGAGAGGAACCATGTTATATCTTTGATAAAGATATAACAATAGAATACCTTATTGTTCCAATAATAGGAGAGTTACGTAACACTACAACAAGCACACCAACAAGTCATTATTAATCTTTTAATAGAAGATTCTTCCCCATGAACACCTTATCAGAAGAGTGTAGTCAAATATTTATTATCTGAGGAATCTCATGCAGGTGTTCTTCATAGAATGATATTAGCATGCACACATGTTGAGAAGATGAAAGAGATTCCTCAAATTTACAATGCCAATGTGGCTTTTGAGTTATCGAAAGTATGTGATCCTTTAGCCTCTCCAATGCAAGAAATGGAGCAAGCACATATTGTTGGGTGAAGAGTCATGTAAAGTTTCTCGGAGTAGTCTGAAAGAGTTCTTATGGGAGGATTGTTTGAGTGCACTCATGCCTTGTGTGGAACCAGTATTATGAACGGCACACCGAGAATGCAACATCATAGATTAGTAAGCTTATTATCCTAGCTCAATTTTAATAAACCCTGATTTACGAAGAGTATTTATTAAGAATTTATATTTTTTAAATAACAGGCAAGCTCACACAGAAGCTTCCCTTGCTAGGCTTAACATCGGATGGATATGGCTCTCTAGCTTGTTTCTACTGCTACAAGACTAGACCTGTATGCAAAAGTATGTGTGGTGCTATAGTGTACTATTGTATGCTTGATGACCCACACATGACTAGATTGACATCAAGGGGAACATTTGCATGAGGTGCAAAGGGAAACATAAAGGCAAACATTGTAAAAGATAAGAGAACTTGTGCAAGAGGTAGTTTCAGAGGTGCCTACAAGGGGCCAAGGAAGATACAAATGGATATCACCAAACAACTTGTATTGGATATAGTTGTTAGGAAGCATACAAAGGATAGATCAGTTATTAGCAACATGGAGTTGTCACTATTATTGAAACACATGCATCCCTTAATTCAATGTCAAAGATAATTTTAACTACATATTGATTTTTAAATTTTTTATTGTGCTTATCAACTTAATTTTACATAGATTGTTAAGTTTTCCAATTCTCTTGTAGATTCAGGAGGATGGTACGTGCTTCTAAAATCAATGGTACAATGCAAGATGCAGAGTCCAATATCCTTGATTTGAAGAAACAATATGCTTTTGAGTTCTTCCATGGTAGTCATTTTCCTGGGCAATTGAGTCGGAGCGATGTTACATGTTTAAAATGTCGACCACCACAGGGCTGTATCGAGTTTAGACATAGTGAACCGTATGCGTCAAAAAAGAGACGATGATTTGAGAAGGGCTTGGGTTTGTTTTGATCACATCAAAGCGTGTGCAAGGATGGACAATAATGAAAGGGTCAACCCCCACTTGAAGTAGGCGAGTTTCAGAAGATTCTCTGGAGGCTATATTCTAGGGAGCCATGTGGGGGGAGATGGCCTTGGATGCTCTTGATGAGATGTAAGCAGTGATGTCACTCAACCATGTACACTTTGGCTATAAAATGGTGGCCCTCCTAATGAGAAAAACACGAATTTCTATGCTATGTGAAGCTCCTTATTATGCTGTCATTATGTTCTCTTAATCTTTGATTAAGTGCTAGTTAATTACACTTTTGCTCATGTGACCACCATGGCTTATCTTGAACCACCATAGCTCTTTCATCACTCCTTGCTCACATTAAGCTTGCATTATCACTCATTATGCTTTTCCCAACATGGTATCAGAGCCATGATTATCCTTAAGCATAATAATTAACCACATTAATTAGATTTATCATTTTTTCAAGCTTTCCATTAAAGCTCCAACTCACCCCCTGCTGGTCTTTTGCTTCATACGAGCTCTATAGTCCATCAAATCACAAGCTGTTTGATTCAAAAGAAAGCTAACAGCCGGCTCTATCAATGCCTAGCTGCATTTGAGCTCCCACGAACTACACGCGGCGAAATCAACTCTGCAAAACAGCACGCTTCTGCGCAGCGAAATTTGTCAAATTGGTGCCGTATGATGAATGGTTTGCTAATTCCTCTTGTGAGCATAACATTGATGCTATGAAGCTCCCACATGTTGATTTTCATGAGCAATGGTCCACTGTAGCTGCTGTTTGAACTAATTTATCAGTGACAGTACATGCTGTGTTGCAGAGAAGATTTACAGAGATTGAAGCAGCATCTTGACATGTTTGAGTGCTGGGCTTAAAGCCAATACCTTGGTTTTCACTTGGTTTGAAGCATTTTATGTTTCTCATTTGGGAAGAGCTTCATTCAATTGCTCAAAGCTCACTCTATTTTTGCGGCAGTTTTTTTTTCTCTTTGAATTAATCATCTCCACTAATCATCATATACTTAATAGTAATTATCTATTGAGATGACATTCTAATATGCATATTGAGTTGAATACCTCTTTACAATCATGCCTTCGGATGCTGAATCATCTAATGAAGCTTATATCAAGAAATCATTGAAACCCAAAAGCAAAACTAGAAAACCTAGGATGAAAATTAAGTCTAGGCCCAGTTATTATTACTATGCAAAGGCTTATGGGTTTGGGGAATTCTTGAGTAATATCATGCATCTATATGGTGAAGGGGGATTCTAGCTTTTTAATACTTTGCATTGTTCAATTCCAATCATGGAGTCAACTTACATATCATCCTCTTTCATCAAGAAATTCAACGGTCATGACTTCCACACTTGGCAAGTCAAAATGAGGTTTTTACTAATGAAAGAAGGAGTTTGGGGCATAGTCAATGGTACTATACCTAAACCTGCCACACGAGAAGGAGAAGTCTCTTGGAAAACCAAGGATGAGAAAGCATTAGCTCTCATTGCCCTTGGAGTTGAAGATAGTTATATACATTACATTGGTAATGGAACATCTTCACAAATTGCTTGGAATTCACTGGATAAATCCTTTGGTGCTCAAGGCCTCCACAGCAAAATCAGTCTCAAAGTAGACTTTTACAGTCTAGAGTACAAGATTGATGAGACACTTGCATCTCACATCAACACCATGAAGAGCTTGATGGCCCAGCTCAAGCCATCAATGAACCAGTCAAGGAGAGTGATGCCATAGCCATCCTCCTAAAGTCAATGCCATCCGAGTATGATACACTCATGCCGACCTTAAAGTACATGCAGGATCCCACTTTGGAGGGAATAGAGAGTGTTCTCTTGGAAGAAGAGAAGAAGTTGAAAGGTAGAGCCATTGATCTTGTCTCAAACCAGGCATACCTTGTTCAAAAGCAAGCCAGCAAACCACTCCAATGTATACATTGTGGAAGGACAGGACATCTTGCCAAGAATTGCTACCACAAAGACAAGCCAAAGCGAATATGCACCAAATGTGGAAAGCCAGGTCACCTCGCCGATAAATGTTACACCAACCAGGCAAATATGGCAAGCACTTCGAATGATTCCGAAGAAGCAATTCAAGCATGTAACAATGTTACTACCTCTTTTGATGAAGCGGTAGATGCAGAATGGGCTTTCTAAAGCCAACAATGTTTATGCCCTCTCTTACCCAAATGTTTATGTATGGACACCTCTAACCACCGATGATGTAGGTTATGTGTTATTATGATGCCCACAATATCTCTCAGTAGGCCATGTAGCCCTCAAGGGGGGATTAATGGGGAGTTGGGTCTCCATGACCAACAAATGATGATGATGCCCATGGATATGATGATGATGATGCTATGATGATGATGGGGTATGGGAGAGGAATGTTTTCATGTAGGAATGTTTTCATGTCATGCTATTTTCTTTTCGCAATGTAGAAGCTATGCTCCCTATGAGCAATGCTAATTTCTTTTATGTACTGTAGAGCTATACTCCTTATGAGTTAAGCTTTTTCTTTCATGTAATGTTTGGATCAAGGGAGGGCAATATACCATGTCATGATCAAGGGAGGGTGTTGGAATATATGATCAATGTCATGGTCTAAGGTTAAGGAACACAATGAAATGTAAAAGGACCATGTAATATGAAGAGAATCCAGGTGAATGAAAGGGTCAACCCCCACTTGAAGTAGGCGAGTTTCAGAAGATTCTCTGGAGGCTATATTCTAGGGAGCCATGTGGGGGGAGATGGCCTTGGATGCTCTTGATGAGATGTAAGCAGTGATGTCACTCAACCATGTACACTTTGGCTATAAAATGGTGGCCCTCCTAATGAGAAAAACACGAATTTCTATGCTATGTGAAGCTTCTTATTATGCTGTCATTATGTTCTCTTAATCTTTGATTAAGTGCTAGTTAATTACACTTTTGCTCATGTGACCACCATGGCTTATCTTGAACCACCATAGCTCTTTCATCACTCCTTGCTCACATTAAGCTTGCATTATCACTCATTATGCTTTTCGCAACAAATAATGGCTGCACATGTATATGATCCAAGGTACAATTTGGTCTTGTAAAATTCCTTAAAAAATTAAACTTCTTTACAGCTATTTTACAACTATTATATGATGGCATGTAGCTTGCAAGAGCTTATGGGGGCAATTGCTTCTTGCAAAATGAATTAAGAAGACACAGTGGCACAAGTTCTATTTTGGGAGATGATTAACAATGTTGTGATGTATAAAGTGTTTCCCAACCTAGTTGTTTAAGCTTCATGGGCCAATGAGGCTAGAGCCAATTGGAGGGCAGTAATGACAGTCTATAACAATGGACCAAAGAATATATTGGAAGGTCATAAATGGTTGTGTCTTTTTCATTGGAAACAAGGCTTCAAAATCCATACAGTTCAATATGTAGTCAAGAATTTTCAAGAAGAGCACAAGACTATGCCATCAGTGGCGTTGTACATTGAGTGAAGAAGAGGCACTTTTGAAATACAAACACATTAGATCGTGGTCTGGCTGAGTTGGTGGCATACTAGATATCCCCATTGGAGGAAGCGCCTTGTAGGGTTAAGTTTTACTTTCTTGGTTTTGAAAACACATAGCTTACATTTGGATTCTCAATTGTTAAGTTAATCTTTGTTGCCATATATATAGGCAGTGATGTGTGTGAACACTTAGGACCGCCGGGGCACTTTTTTCCCTCTTTAGGAGGTTTTTTCCCCTGGCTTGTATATGCGCCCATCCTTCTAGGGCTAACTTATCTTTTGTACATTGTCACAATCTAATACATTGTGTGTTGTGTGCATTCTTGCTTCTTCTTCTTCTTCTTCAAGCTTTGTGTGCTTTTCTGCAACCCTAATTCCAACAATTGGTATCAGAGCAGGCATCGACTCCTAGGGCTACGCCGCCAGCACCCTCTGACTCACGTTCTCCGATTGAGGTAAGTTTTCACGAGCGCTTTGCAGGTCCCTATACTCTGCAATAAAGCCCGTGGGGCTTAGCGTTCTCAGAATTTGCATCTGAGGTCGTTTCGGGCTCCGTTTTTGCATTTCAAGTTCTGCACAGGTGTTCGTCATTTTCTGCAGAAATTTCGACAGTGCAGTTTTCTGCAAAACAGGCATACGTGTTCTATTGTGGACCATGCTACATAGCACAAGTTGTCTTCTGTTCAGTCTTTGCTTCATTACAGGTAGCTTTTGCATTAGTTTCAGTCAGTGGCCATGGCTGATAACAACAATGATGTATTTCGCATGTTGTCTGCTGAAGATAAACTGGATGGAGACAACAATTACCCACTTTGGGCATACATGATGCAGCATGTTTTGGTTGCAAAAGGAGTGTGGAACATTGTGCAGGGTATGGATGTACGTCCAGGTTCTGTGGATGTAGAATCTGTTGAGGATATTGCAGGATCTAGAATCTCTACTGTTGCTACTGTTTTACCCACTGCTGAACAAGCTTGTTGGGATGGTAAAGATGCGCAGGCTCATGCCTTGATTGCACTTTCTATCAAACGTAACATCACTCCACATATTCGTTCAGCTAAAACAGCAAAACAGGCTTGGGATATTCTAGCTGGTTTGTATGCAGGTCATAAACGAGGTAAAAATCTCTTACCTGCATAAAGAGCTAGAATTGAAGATTATGCAGGAAGATGATGACATGAATGTTTTTCTTGCTGAGATTAAAGATCTCAAAGAACAGTTGATTTCTGCAGGTGAGATTATTCCTGATCATTCTCTTGTGCAGACTGTTCTTGATGCTTTACCTGAGACATATCAGACTTTTGGTTCCACGTGGAGACTTCTTGCTGAGGACAGACCTGATGCTGTCAAGTATGATACTTTAGTCAACAAGCTCTTGCAAGAAGCGCAGTCTAGGCAAAACAGGGCCAGGTAGCATGTAGTTGATCAAGCATTTATTGCTGCCCAGTAGCAGAGAAGAGGTGGTAAGGCAGCCCCTTCCACTGTTTCTTCTCCTATTAGTAGGTCTGCAACTTCTTCTCCTTCCACAGGTAACAATAATAAGTCTGAGAAGGCTCTTGATAAAGGCAAGAAAAAGACCAGGTGCAACTATTGTAAGGCAAATGATCGTCATTAAGAATTGCCCTAAGCTAAAGGCTAAAGAGGCAAAGAAGAAAGAGTCAAATGCAGCCACAATAGCGGATGCTTCTACAAATGCAGATTTTGCAAATGTTGTGCAGGATACAGAATGGGCGTTTAGCATGTATTGCCAGTATGACCCATCTGTACATGATGCATGTTTGGCAGTTTCTGTTGACTCTCATGTTTGGTATTTTGACAGTGGTGCTACAAAGCACATTACCTCGCATCGTGATATGTTCACTTCTCTTGAGGCTGTCCCTAATGGGAATACTGTCACATGTGCCAATAATGCTTCTTACCCAGTGAAGGGCATTGGTAAAATTATGCTTACTGCTGCAAATGGCAGCGCTTTCACACTTTCAGATGCTTTGTATGTGCCAGGGATAAAGAAGAATCTATTGTCTGTCTCTGCGCTTGCTAGACTTGGACTTGTAGTCAAATTTGTGGATGACAGATGTACTGTTCATGATTTGAATTCTGGTGATACGATTATTGTATCTGGCACCTTGTATAGGCTCAATTCTTATGACAAGTGTGTGGAAGATTTAGCAAATGCAGTTTCTGATGAAAAGACAGTTTCAGATGCAAAACTATGGCATGCTCGTTTTGGTCATCTGAACTTTGCTAGTTTGCTGCGTTTGCAGAAATTTGATATAGTTGCTTCATTGCCCCCTCTTGAGGCACCATTGAAACATGTTTGTGAAGGCTGTATTTTTGGGCAAAATGCAGCGTTCTGCGTTTCCAAAGGATGGTTCTATGTGGGCCAATCGCAAATTGCAACTTGTACATAGTGATGTATGTGGGCCTATGCAAACTCCGTCATTTGTACTTGTACTTCGTGACTTTCATTAATGATTACTCAAGACATGCATGGGTATATCCACTGAAGGCAAAGTCCGAAGTGTTTTTGTGCTTCAAACTGTTTTTGCTTATGGTTGAAAATGTATCCAATTGTAATGTGGGCACCCTCCGTTCTGATCGAGGGGGGGAGTACATGTCTAAAGAGTTTGATGCATTTCTGGCTAGTCGTGGGATAAAACACCAATGTACAGTGCCATATACCCCTCAGCAAAATGGTGTTGCTGAGAGAAAAAACAGGTCACTTATGGAGATGGCACGATGTATGGTCAAGAGCCAAGCTTTGCTACATGCGTTTTGGCTTGAGGCTGTCATGTGTGCTGCATATGTACTCAACAGGTGTCCCACTAAGGCCTTGCAGTCTATTACTCCATATGAAGCTTGGCATGGCAGGAAGCCTTCTATTGGTCACTTACGTGTCTTTGCTTGCTTGGCCTATGCTTTAGTGCCTGTGCAACAATGCAAAAAATTGGATGATAAGGCTGTTAAATGCATTTTTGTTGGTTATAGTGCTGAGAGCAAGGGTTACAGATTGTATCATCCGCAGTCAAAGCGTATCTTGATTAGTGCTGAGAGCAAGGGTTACAGATTGTATCATCCCGCAATCAAAGCGTATCTTGATTAGTCGAGATGTTGTTTTTGTGGAAGATGTTGTGCAGCCTTTGTTATCATGTACCAAAGAGATAGGTGTGAGCTCACGGGATGTATTTGATACATTGTTGCCTCTGTTTACAGGTGGGAATTCAAATGTAAGTCCTAAATAATGAGGCAAATATTCAGCCTATGCAGATATCAAACGACATCATAGATCAGCCTATTTCTGATGCAGATTTATAGGACGTAATTTTTGAGGATAGGGCTGAAAATGAGCAGGCTAGAGATATGCCTAAATGGCTGGTGCAATCCTTGCGTGATAGTAAAATTGATGCACCTATATCTAGTCATACTCGTTCAGGTTTTCAGCATGCCTCTTATATCAGATTGTTATGCTTTGGCTGTGTCTAGTATGTGTGAAGAGGAAGAACCTCTTTCATTTGATGAGGCACAAAAATCAGAAAATTGGTTGGCTGCTGCAATGCAAAGTGAATATGATGCTATAATGAAGAACGATACATGGTCTTTGTGTGATTTGCCTATTGGTAAAAAGGCCATTGGATGTAAGTGGGTTTTTAAATTGAAACGAAAGCCAGATGGCAGTGTTGATCGCTATAAGGCTAGACTTGTTGCAAAGGGTTATGCTCAAGAAAAGGGCATTGATTTTGATGAGACCTTTGCTCCCACTTGTCGTATGACTACCATTCGTAGCATTTGTGCATTGGCAGCTCATAATGGTTGGAATGTACATCAGTTGGACATAAAGACTGCATTCTTGAATGGAGATTTGCATGAGGAGGTGTATGTATCGCAGCCTCGTGGTTTTGTTCAAAGAGGGCAGGAAAACAAAGTGTGCAGGTTGAAAAAGGCTTTATATGGTTTAAAGCAAGCTCCATGAGCTTGGTATGAAAAGATACATGCATATTTGACTGCACATGGGTTTCAGAATAGTCCAACAGAAAGCACTTTGTATGTTAAACGTGTGGATGGTGTACATCTAATCATTGCTCTCTATGTCGATGACATGCTGCTCACAGGACCAAATGAGAGTCATATTGCTGATTTTAATGCTGATTTGAATGCCTCTTTTGAGATATCAGATTTGGGGCATTTGCATCATTATTTGGGGATACAATTTAAGCAGTGTGATGGAGGTATTGCTTCGTGTCAGACAAAGTATATTGAGACATTGTTGCGGAGATTTGGCCTTCAAGACTGCAAGCCTATTGCTACTCCAATGGAGACAAGTTTGAAGTTGAGTCTTCATGATGCTGGAGATCACTTTGATGTCACACTCTATCAGACAGCTGTTGGTTGCCTCATTTATGTATGCATTACGAGGCCGGACATTCAGTTTGCAGTCTCACAGGTGAGCAAGTTTATGCATAGCCCAGGGTCTCAGTACTGGAAGGCAATTAAATGCATCTTTCGCTACTTGAGTGGCACCATACATCTTGGGTTGTTTTATCCCAAGGGGGGATCGTTGCCGCCAGATTTACATGCTTTTTCTCGGACTCAGATTGGGCTGGTTGCTATGACACAAGAGTGTCCACAAGTGGTTTTTGTTTCATGCTCGGTAGCTCATGCCTGCATATCTTGGTTGAGCAAGAAGCAACCTACTGTGGCCACTTCTAGTTGTGAAGCTGAGTACAGGGCAGCTTTCACAGCTACGGTTGAGTGTGTGTGGCTCAGACGGCTGACTTGGGTGTTGGACAGGAGTCTGCCACCTCTATCTTCACTGACAGTCAGTTGCAAGAAACCTAGTTTTTCATGCTCGCACAAAGCACATTGAGGTGCATTATCACTATGTCAGGGAGAGACTCTCAGCAGGAGAGATCAGTTTGACCTATGTGCCAACATAGGACAACCTCACCGATCTTTTCACAAAGGCGCTTCCTCGTGAGTGAGAAGTTCGAAGCTTTCCACAAAGCTTTAGGCTTGCTCCCCTTTGTGGATTGATTTACTTCGGGCATGGCACTCCCCTATACATGAGTGCCAGCTCTTGTTCACACCATCACTCCCAGGGGGGATTTGTTGCCATATATATAGGCAGTGATGTGTGTGAACACACTTAGGACCGCCGGGGCACTTTTTCCCTCT
Source organism: Cibotium barometz (assembly GCF_041138505.1). Classification (NCBI taxonomy): domain Eukaryota; kingdom Viridiplantae; phylum Streptophyta; class Polypodiopsida; order Cyatheales; family Cibotiaceae; genus Cibotium; species Cibotium barometz. Next base: position 20,098,742 of record NC_141047.1, on the reverse strand, counting down.
TTAGGAGGTTTTTTCCCCCGGCTTGTATATACGCCCATCCTTCTAGGGCTAACTTATCTTTTGTACATTGACACAATCTAATACATTGTGTGTTGTGTGCATTGACACAATCTAATACATTGTGTGTTGTGTGCATTCTTGCTTCTTCTTCTTCAAGCTTTGTGTGCTTTCCTGCAACCCTAATTCCAACAATCTTTTATTATGGAATGTCGTTGGAGCTTACAACTTGGATTCTCATAAGTTAACTTAATCTCCTATTTATAGGATGTCGACGATGCCACTTTGCCACACATGCCAAAACTGCCAATCTAGCAGAAACTAAACATGCAAGTTGGCTATCAAGAGAGGGTTTCAAGGGAACCATCTCTTTATATGATGCTATTATTTCAGATCTTGCTAATGCCCTCTTATAATCCACAAAGAAGCACATATTCATGTAGGTTAAATATCATAGAGTAGGCCCTACAATAATAACAAAGTTGATGGAGAGCTCCAAGCTTGTCAACCACTAGTAGATTGGTGGGGGAAGCAATGGCACACCAATGCATGTGCAACCAAACTATATTGGTGATAACATTACAGTTAACCGGTGTGTCGAAAGCCCACAGTTATAAACTTTGAGGATGATAACTCATCACACCGTCCAGATTATGTCATAGAAAACCAGCTACGTAAGAAACAAGGTAGGAGATTAAACTTTCCACACACTATTCCTACAGCTACATAAGGTTGTTAGCACAATGTAGAGAGATTTGCACAACTGAAGCAAAGGTGAAGGAAATTGTGGAGAATGACATACATGACTCAATGTGGGCTATACGTCCAACACCTCTACACAACAACAAGGTCACTTGCCAAGGATGGTTAGGTGGCCAAGATGGCAAGTGTAAGAAGAGCATCAAGAACTGTATAAAGGTGTTATAGCTTCATCTTTCTATGGTATGAGAGAGTGGTCAGGGGGCTAGAGGCATCAGTTCATGTGGTTTTACAACAATGTGGATTATACTTAGAGAGTATGTAATATTATCTGTCAATCACCTGCTAGACCCCAAATGTATGACCAATTGAACGAGGTATAAACCTTACTATATGGATGAGATCCAAGCATGGGAGGCTGGTGGATTTATGTTGCAAGAGGGACTACACTAAGAAGAAAATGATGCATCCCATTAGCCAACAAAGTATAGAAGTGACATATCAAATATGATGGCCAAGAGAATAGATTCAACAATTTCAAACATAGCTACGAGTCTTCGAGCATTTGGTCATTAAGTTCGGGCAGATGAAAGTGTTTGTAATTGAGACTAAGGAATCACTACTATGTAGTGAAAAATATAGGGTAACTATGGGAAAAAATCTATCATGCACATGTCCCGATTTTAAATTAGGATAGGGCTGGTAGACCATATTGTGCATGTAAGTACCTTTATTTTGTTTATTTGCATATTTTTGGGTTAGATGCAAATCATAATATGTTATACTTCAACCCACTCTAAAAAATGAGGACCTAATGAGAATGTTCAATAGTAGTAGTACGAGCACAATAATCTGAAAAGGACCTCTAGGTTGATGACATCGTACTATTGTTGTTTAGAAAATGTCCTTCATTTTGCGATAGTAAAATGTACTTTATATCATGGTTTTATCAACTCTCTATGAAGGTCTATTTACTTGTCATTTTTTTAATGTCATAGTATGACAATCAATATTGTTGTATGTCGATGATTAGAATATCTTCATTTATTATTTTGAGGTCTTCTCAATGTTGATGTCAACATCATTTTATATATTATCCATTATTGGAATTGATTTTCTTAAATATAACATTTATTCAATGCAATTACTTTTTCTACACAAATCACTTATCCATGCTATTACTTTTCTAAATTTAGGAAATATCCATGCAAATCACTTTCTGCTTTTAGCATGTTGTATCTATATATATGACCCCTTGGCTCTTACTCTAACCCTCACTCCCATATCTCATTTTTTCCCTTTCTCTCATTATAACTCTCTCCCTCCCTATTTATGCTTCTTTACTTCACTCTCCCTCACCATCATTCTCTACCTTACCTACCCTCATTCTCACCCTCACCTTCTCCCTCATTCTCTATCTTTGTTGGATCTCATCATCTCTTCATCAAAAGCCCCCAACTCTACTCTCAATGAAGCTATTTATAAGGATTTGTGTAAGAATTCGGGTGGAGATGTGCAAGAACATCTTAAAATTACAATAGAGACCCGTAATCTTTGGAGCAAGCTTCTATCGGATGAGCTCATTTGATTCTAGAGATCTATATGTGTGGAATATAAAGATTGGAACCGCCCATCGACACTTGGCGGCAGAGTTATGACTACATTGTCGAAGAAAAGGAGAAGCCCCTTTGAGAGGATTTAAAGAATTGAGTAGCCCGTAAAAGCACATAGGTGTAGGAACCCTTATGTAGTTATGTGAAGTTGCCTTTAGTAAATAGTATTTAAGACTGTAGCCCTTACAAGTACTTATGGTAGGAACCCTTATATAGTTATGTCAGGTCACCTTTAGTAAATAGTATTTAAGATTGTAGCCCTTACAAGTACTTAGTGATAAGAACCCTTATGTAGCTATGTGAGGCTGTCATGTTGTCTTTAGTAAACAGTATGTAAGGATGATATAACAATCTTTCTGAAATAAAGTCTTCTTTTAACCTTGTTTTTTTTTAGTTTACCTTGACAAATTTTACATTGTTTGTTGTTTTTAGGAAACGGTATGTGATCCCGATGTAATTTCTTTCAGGGAATAAAATTATCTTTTTCCCATAATTGGTTGAAATATTATCCTTTTCAATTTTGCATTGTTCATTGTTTTTTATGACATGAATCAATGACGTGAAGTCACATGCAAAGGTATGCAATAAACATGTCACATGCAAAGGTAGGCAATGACATATTATATGCAAAGGCATCCAATGACATGCAATGGCACATAATGATGTGCAATACTCCTAAAGTACATGCAATGACATGAAATCACATGCAACACAATACATTATAAAGTAGTACCAAGTAAAGAAATGCAATGGCATGCATGCATATGTAATAGCATCCCAATGCTATGACATGCCATATGAAATGCAATGTATTTCATATGGCTCATACATGTATTGGCATACGGGATAGAGTAAGTAAAGAGAGAGATAAGGGAGAGAAAGTAAGACGAGGAGAAAGAGAGAGGGAGGATGGAAGAGAAAGTAAGACGAGGAGAAAGAGAGAGGGAGGATGGGAGAGTGAAAGAGGACAGTGGGAGAGTGATAGGGAGAGGGAAGTGAAGGAGAGAAAGAGGGAAGAGGGTGGGAGAGGGAGAGGGAGAGGGAGAGGGAGAAAAAATGTCGAGATAAGGAGAGAGAGGGAAGGACATAGCATAAGAGGGAGGGTGGGATAGGGAGGAATACTGAAAGAGAGGGAAGGAGAGATTATGCATAGGGAGGGTGCGAGAGGGAGAGGGCAAGGAAGGAGGGAGGGTAGAGAGAGAGAGAGAGAGAGAGAGAGAGAGAGGGGGGGGTGGGATAGGGAGGAATACTGAAAGAGAGGGAAGGAGAGATTATGCATAGGGAGGGTGCGAGAGGGAGAGGGCAAGGAAGGAGGGAGGGTAGAGAGAGAGAGAGAGAGAGAGAGAGAGAGAGAGAGAGAGAGAGAGAGAGAGGGGGGTTGGGGAGGGGAGGGGAGGGGAGAGAGGGAGGGTAGGTGGGAAAGGAAGAGAGAGAGAGGGAGGGGAGGGGAGGGGAGGGGAGAGAGAGAGGGGAGGGGAGGGGAGGGGAGGAGAGGAGAGAGGGAGGGTAGGTGGGAAAGGAAGAGAGAGAGAGAGAGAGAGAGAGAGAGAGAGAGGGAAGGAGAGATTATGCATAGGGAGGGTGTGAGAGGGAGAAGGTGGGAGAAGGAGAAGGAGAGGGAGAGGGAGAGGGAGAGGGAGAGGGAGAGGGAGAAAGAAAGAACGAGGCTAGGAGACAGAGGGGAGAGAGAGGGAAAGGGAGGGAGGGTTTATGCATAGGGAGGGAGAGAGAGGGAAAGGGAGGGAGAGTTTATGCATAGGGAGGGTGGGAGAGGGAGAGGGAGAGGACAAGGAAGGAGAGAGGGAAGAGGGAGAATGAGAGAGAGAGAGAGAGGAAAGAGGTTGGGACAGAGAGAGATAGAGGGAAGTAGAGAGAGTGAGAGGGGGAAGAGGGTGGGAGAGGGAGAGAGAGAGGGAAGAGGGTGGGAAATTGAGAGATAGATATATAGATATAGAGAGATAGAGAGAGAGAAGGGAGAAGCTAAGTTGGGCTAGAGGGGAGAAAGTGGGCTCGGCCTTCTAAGTGGTGGAGGTTGTAGGAGGTAGTGTTGGGCTGGGCTAGAGATAGTGGTGGAGGGACTGGAGAGAGAACGTCCAAGTTTTTAAGAGAGAAGAGTTGCCAGTAAAAGCTCCCTCCACCAAGCTCCCTCAAAAAGCACACTCCTTTGCAGAATCCATGTCAGCCCATTCGGACCTATTGGATCCCATGTCAGATTCCGACCTACTGATGCCACTCAGATTTTGAATTGCTGATTCCACGTTAGATTTTGACTTACTTACTCCACATCTGATTCTGTCCCACATCGATTCCACGTCTATCAAATTCCTCCTGCATCTTTCGACCTATAGATTGTTGGTTTGGTGAGTTTGCACATATATCGAGGAGACATTTGAGGTACTCTCAGTCACGTTCAGCCTATTGCTTGTGTTAGATATACTTCAATTTGCACATTAATCTGCTATGTAAAATGTCTGGAAACACCAATGATTTGTTTGGCATGTTGTCCATTGAAAATAAGTTAGATGCATGATGAAGTATGTACAGTGACAAAGATTTGTGGGTGTATGTATCTGGTGCTAACTTACAGCGTGCTGGTTATGTTGGTGCTAACTTAAGGACTATTGGTTCTACTGGTGCTGACTCAAGGCTTGCTAGTTCTGCATCTACAGCTAGCATGTCAAGTGGATCCACTATTGGAACAACTGATCCTAGTTCCAATGGAAGTGCACTACCTACACCTATTCCTTCTACATAAGAACAACTCTGATGGGATGCTAAATTCTAATCTCGTAATTTCTCCAAAATACAAGAGTACGAAGACTTGAACTCTTGAATAGAAGAAGAAGAATAGCTTCTTTTTCCTCTATTTTGTAGCATGGTCTTCTTCCTGTTTTTCTTTTGTGTAATTGTGCTTCTAGCATAGACATATACTTCAACAAAGATGTCTATTTTTCTTTTACTTATACTTTATTTTTCTTCTACTTCTACACTACTTGTACTAAGCCCTGACAAGAGGAAGAACAATAACAAAGATGTTTATGTCAACTTCTACTCATACTTTCGTCCTCTTCTTTTTCTTCTTCTACTCTACTTAAAAGAAGCCATGACAAGAAGAAGAACACTAACAAAGACATCAAGTTTTCTTTAGAGCCACAATAAGAAAAGTAATATTATCAAATAGAAGAAGGAAAAGAAGAAGAGCTTCTTTATAATCATTGCTTGGTCTACGTTTACAAGGCCATGAAAACAAGATTATTAGTAGCAAATAGAAGAAGAAGAAGAAAAGAAGAAGAAGAAGGGAAGACGAGCTTGATCTTCTTCCTCTTCTATGCCCGTTTATGCTTCTATTTCCAAATCGTTTAGTCTACATCTCAATTCTATGATATAGTTATATATTTTTAATTTCATGAATGATTCATTCAACTTTAAGATAAGCTTGATCTTCTTCCTTTTCTTTAAAGCCTATTTATGCTTCTAGTTCTAGGTCCATTTTTTATTTATCTCCTTCCTTTTCTTCGAAGCCTATTTATGCTTCTACTTCCAAATCCATTTTTTCATTTAGTCTACATGTCAACTCTATGATTTAGTTGTATATTTTTTAATTTCATAATTGATTCATTCAAGCTTCTATATTATATGTAATATGATCTTTATGCTCATTAATGATTTGTTCAAACATGATTCTACCCATTACCTCAAGCTACTATAGCTTGGGTTCACCTTGCTCCTTTCATTACCCCTAGTGGGAAGAGGCTCTTAGCTTCCCCACCCCCCTTTAGGTGAAGTCTTGCCACCTAACAAGGGGGAGGGTATAGCTTGGGTTCACCTGCCCCTGGTGGCATAAGGCTCTTAGCTTCCCCAACCCCCTTTAGGTGAAGTCTTGCCACCTAACAAGGGGGAGGGTATAGCTTGGGTTCACCTACCCCTACTAGTGGCATAAGGCTCTTAGCTTCCCCAACCCCCTTAGGTGAAGTCCTGCCACCTAGTGAGGGGGAGGGTGAGTGCTGCAAGAGTGCCTTCGTCAAGTAGTACTGCACTAATGTTACCTCTGTGCCATGCTCACATGCATGTTGCTCCACTACTCTAACTATAAATCTACTACCCTGATCTAGCTTATTTTCTACCCCCTAGGAACCCCTTGGCCTTCCTTACGTGTAGCTTGATCACCTGCAAACATTAGGTAACACTACTTCACATTTGGGCTAAACTAGAAACCCTAGTTTTCACATTTGGGCTAAACTAGAAACCCTAGTTCTCACACTTGGCTAGGCACAATCTTAGTACTGGAGTGGGTGGTTAGATTTCATCCTCACAATCATTAAAGGCAAGAAGATTTCCTTTTCGAGAGCCCTCCTCATATAAAAAACACTAACAGCCACTCATTAAAATGAGTGGACAAATTATCTCCAACATTAATCTCCAAGATCTTTCAAGTGACACTCGTCGAGGATCGGCCTCACGGACTTAAAGACTCCTTGTAGCTTACGAATCCAAGTCAGATTTGCTAGAAATCCCAATGGAAGGCAAGGAAGTCCAAGATAACTTGCAAGAGGAAACATAAATCTCGTTAAAGATTCTCTTACAAGGTCAAAGATGTTGAAGACACAATGCAGGAGAGCCTCAAGGAGAAGTTTTCCACACGTCATATTTGAACTTGAAGAACATAAAGTAATCAAGGCTCAATCCCTCTAACTCGGTACATTCAGTAGTTGTAGTACAAGGAGAAGGAAAGGGGAAAGTATGGAGACCTTAGTGGGATGGGACACCATTCTTAAGGTTACTACCATGATTGCCTAGAAGATTAACATCATAAGAACCATTGAACCAAAATGCAAGACTCTTCAGCTAAAGAAGACCATCTTGACATCCTCAAACATTCAAACAAACTAAGCTGGTCTTCAACCAAAGAAGACCAAATTAAGCTGGTCTTCAACCAAATTAAGCTGGTCTTCAACCAAAGAAGACCAAATTAAGATAGTCTTCAACCTAAGAAGACCATCTTAACATCCTCAAGTAATCAAACAAACTAAGAGGTGCATCTATATAGGAACTCACATAA